>NW_027464230.1:132669-188545 GCF_050947455.1 Rhinoderma darwinii
TATGGAAAACCGCTACAAAAACGGCTGTAAAAAACGCAGCGAAAAACGCGAGTGGCTTAAAAAACGTCTGAAAATCAGGAGGTGTTTTCCTTTGGACCAGCTGCGTATTTTCAGACGTTTTTGACTCTGCGTGTGAACATCCCCTTACTGTTAACTGGAGAGGGACAGGGAGGGGGGAGCCGGACCATTGTGAGAGAGATACACAGAAACTCTGCTGCCTCTTCTAGTAAGTGTTGTATCTCACCGCAGGACTGGATTCACAGCTACACTGCTCATTGCTGCTGTATAATGTTCTCCATCAGGGGCGTGGCTAGGAAAGTCTGGGCCCCATAGCAAACATTTGACTGGGTCCACCCTCCCTTCCCCTGGGTGCCAAAATAAGCCCCCCTGTAGATTGAGGCATAGAGCCCCCTGTAGATAGTGCCATACAGCCCCCCTTGTAGGTAGAGCCCCCTGTAGATAGTGCCATACAGCCCCCCTTGTAGGTAGAGCCCCCTGTAGATAGTGCCATACAGCCCCCCTTGTAGGTAGAGCCCCCTGTAGATAGTGCCATACAGCCCCCCTTGTAGGTAGAGCCCCCTGTAGATAGTGCCATACAGCCCCCCTTGTAGGTAGAGCCCCCTGTAGATAGTACCATACAGCCCCCTTGTAGGTAGAGCCCCCTGTAGATAGTGCCATACAGCCCCCTTGTAGGTAGAGCCCCCTGTAGATAGTGCCATACTGCCCCCCTTGTAGGTAGAGCCCCCTGTAGATAGTGCCATACAGCCCCCCTTGTAGGTAGAGCCCCCTGTAGATAGTGCCATACAGCCCCCTTGTAGGTAGAGCCCCCTGTAGATAGTGCCATACAGCCCCCCTTGTAGGTAGTGCCCCCTGTAGATAGTGCCATACAGCCCCCTTGTAGGTAGAGCCCCCTGTAGATAGTGCCATACAGCCCCCCTTGTAGGTAGTGCCCCCTGTAGATAGTGCCATACAGCCCCCTTGTAGGTAGAGCCCCCTGTAGATAGTGCCATACAGCCCCCCTTGTAGGTAGAGCCCCCTGTAGATAGTGCCATACAGCCCCCCTTGTAGGCAGAGCCCCCTGTAGATAGTGCCATACAGCCCCCCATAGATATAGTGTTATATTTAACCACACTGCTTATTACTGTTGTATAATGTACTCAATGCTTTTACAGAAGTTTTTGGAGCTTTTTTTCAATAGAGTCTATGGAAAACGGCTCCAAAAGAGTCTCAAGAGGTGTCCAGCACTACTTTTTCGTGGCCGTTTTTTTATGCGTAAAAAACGCCACGAAAAACGCTCTGTCGGAACGGAACGCCGTTTTCCCATTGAAATCAATGGGCAGATGTTTGGAGGCGTTTACAGCCGTGTGAGTGTTATATCTCACCCAGGTGCTGGATTCCCAGTTACACTTCTCATTACTGCTGCATAATGTACTCCATGGTGCTGCCGCTTCTAGTAAGGCCTCATTCCCACGACAGGGTTTCCCGGCCGGGTGCCGGCCGTTCATAAATCGGCCGGCACCCGGCTGCATTAGGAATAATAGACCCCTAATGGGGCTATTCACACGACCGATTTTTTGACGGCCGGGGAAACCGGCCATCAAAAGATAGGACATGCTCTATCTTCGGCCGGGTACCCGGCCGCCCGGCTCCCATAGAAGTCTATGGGGCCGGGTAATACACGGCCATCACCGGGATGTGTCCCGAGTGATGGCCGGGTTTCCCGGCGCTTGCGCTCTATCTCCTCCTCCTCACAGCGCAGAGTGCATGTGAGGAGGAGGAGGAGTTGATGCCATTCTGACGAATGGCATCGCTGTACACAGTGTGGCAGGGCCGGGGTGTACAGCAGGTGGAGGGAGCGCTGCGCTGGCTCCCTTCCCCTGCTTGTTTTAAAAGCGCCCTGGCCCGGCTACACCTTCCATGGCCGATGGCGACGCCACTATAGCAGAGCGGGGAGGTATCTATGCGCTAGCCGCACTTTAGCTCCTTGAAGGAGCGGAATCCCCGTGTGTTCGGGGATTCCGCTCCTGGACAGAGCGCTTGATGTCTCTGTCCATATCTGGGCAGTGACATCAGGGGAAACTCCTGAAGCGGAATCCCCAAACACATGGGGATTCCCCTTCAGGAGTTGCCGCTGATGTCACTGTCCAGATCTGCCCGGCCCGGCACGGATGCAAACTTTATGCAAACCGGCCGGGCAGAATGGCCGACTTTACCGGCCGGCACTCGGGCTCGGGCGCGACCCGGTCGTGTGAATCCCGCCTAAGTGTTTTATCTCGGTACACAGCTCAGCACACAGTATCACACATGATAGGATTAGATACACAGCTCAGCAGACAGTATCACACATGATAGGATTAGATACACAGCTCTGCAGACAGTATCACACATGATAGGATTAGATACACAGCTCAGCACACAGTATCACATATGATAGGATTAGATACACAGCTCAGCAGACAGTATCACACATGATAGGATTAGATACACAGCTCAGCAGACAGTATCACACATGATTGGATTAGATACACAGCTCAGCAGACAGTATCACACATGATAGGATTAGATACACAGCTCAGCAGACAGTATCACACATGATAGGATTAGATACACAGCTCAGCAGACAGTATCACACATGATAGGATTAGATACACAGCTCAGCAGATAGTATCACACATGATAGGATTAGATACACAGCTCAGCAGACAGTATCACACATGATAGGATTAGATACACAGCTCAGCAGACAGTATCACACATGATTGGATTAGATACACAGCTCAGCAGACAGTATCACACATGATAGGATTAGATACACAGCTCAGCAGACAGTATCACACATGATAGGATTAGATACACAGCTCAGCAGACAGTATCACACATGATAGGATTAGATACACAGCTCAGCAGAGAGTATCACACATGATAGGATTAGATACAGTGCTCAGCAGACAGTATCACACATGATAGGATTAGATACACGGCTCAGCAGACAGTATCACACATGATAGGATTAGATACACAGCTCAGCAGACAGTATCACACATGATAGGATTAGATACACAGCTCAGCAGACAGTATCACACATGATAGGATTAGATACACAGCTCAGCAGACAGTATCACACATGATAGGATTAGATACGCAGCTCTGCAGACAGTATCACACATGATAGGATTAGATACACAGCTCAGCAGACAGTATCACACATGATAGGATTAGATACGCAGGTCTGCAGACAGTATCACACATGATAGGATTAGATACACAGCTCAGCAGACAGTATCACACATGATAGGATTAGATACACAGCTCAGCAGACCGTATCACACATGATAGGATTAGATACATAGCTCAGCTAACAGTATCACACATGATAGGATTAGATACACAACTCAGCAGACAGTATCACACATGGTAGGATTAGATACACAGCTCAGCAGACAGTATCACACATGGTAGGATTAGATACACAGCTCAGCAGACAGTATCACACATGATAGGATTAGATACACAGCTCTGCAGACAGTATCACACATGATAGGATTAGATACACAGCTCAGCAGACAGTATCACACATGATAGGATTAGATACACAGTTCTGCAGACAGTATCAAACATGATAGGATTAGATACACTGCTCAGCAGACAGTATCACACATGATAGGATGAGATACACAGCTCAACACACAGTATCACACATGATAGGCTTAGATACACAGCTCAGCAGACAGTATCATACATGATAGGATTAGATACAGAGCTCAGCAGACAGTATCACACATGATAGGATTAGATACAGCGGCTCAGCAGACAGTATCACACATGGTAGGATTAGATACACAGCTCAGCAGACAGTATCAGACATGATAGGATTAGATACGCAGCTCTGCAGACAGTATCACACATGATAGGATTAGATACACAGCTCAGCAGACAGTATCACACATGATAGGATTAGATACACAGCTCAGCAGACAGTATCACACATGATAGGATTAGATACAGCGGCTCAGCAGACAGTATCACACATGGTAGGATTAGATACACAGCTCAGCAGACAGTATCACACATGATAGGATTAGATACACAGCTCAGCAGACAGTATCACACATGATGGGATTAGATACACAGCTCAGCAGACAGTATCACACATGATAGGATTAGATACACAGCTCAACACACAGTATCACACATGATAGGCTTAGATACACAGCTCAGCAGATAGTATCACACATGATAGGATTAGATACACAGCTCAGCAGACAGTATCATACATGATAGGATTAGATACAGAGCTCAGCAGACAGTATCACACATGATAGGATTAGATACAGCGGCTCAGCAGACAGTATCACACATGGTAGGATTAGATACACAGCTCAGCAGACAGTATCAGACATGATAGGATTAGATACGCAGCTCTGCAGACAGTATCACACATGATAGGATTAGATACACAGCTCAACAGACAGTATCACACGAGATAGGATTAGATACACAGTTCTGCAGACAGTATCACACATGATAGGATTAGATACACAGCTCAGCAGACCGTATCACACATGATAGGATAAGATACACAGCTCAGCAGACAGTATCAAACATGATAGGAATAGATACACTGATCAGCAGACAGTATCACACATGTGAGGATTAGATACACAGCTCAGCAGACAGTATCACACATGATAGGATTAGATACACAGCTCTACACACAGTATCACACATGATAGGCTTAGATACACAGCTCATCAGACAGTATCACACATGATAGGCTTAGATACACAGCTCAGCAGACAGTATCACACATGATAGGATTAGATACAGCGGCTCAGCAGACAGTATCACACATGGTAGGATTAGATACACAGCTCAGCAGACAGTATCAGACGTGATAGGATTAGATACGCAGCTCTGCAGACAGTATCACACATGATAGGATTAGATACACAGCTCAGCAGACAGTATCACACATGATAGGATTAGATACACAGCTCAGCAGACAGTATCACACATGATAGGATTAGATACAGCGGCTCAGCAGACAGTATCACACATGGTAGGATTAGATACACAGCTCAGCAGACAGTATCACACATGATAGGATTAGATACAGCGGCTCAGCAGACAGTATCACACATGATAGGATTAGATACACAGCTCAGCAGACAGTATCACACATGATAGGATTAGATACACAGCTCAGCAGACAGTATCACACATGATGGGATTAGATACACAGCTCAGCAGACAGTATCACACATGATAGGATTAGATACACAGCTCAACACACAGTATCACACATGATAGGCTTAGATACACAGCTCAGCAGACAGTATCATACATGATAGGATTAGATACACAGCTCAGCAGACAGTATCATACATGATAGGATTAGATACACAGCTCAGCAGACAGTATCACACATGATAGGATTAGATACACAGCTCAGCAGACAGTATCACACATGATAGGATTAGATACACAGTTCTGCAGACAGTATCACACATGATAGGATTAGATACACAGCTCAGCAGACAGTATCACACATGATAGGATTAGATACACAGCTCAGCAGACAGTATCACACATGGTTTAGATACGCAGTTTAACCTCTTTCTTCTTCGGCTCCATCATCTTCATGTAGAACATTTTATACTCGTCACGTGGGTTTTATCTGGAGCTGAACACGCAATGACTCACCAATAATAAGAGCTCATTTACATATAGTCACAACTCCACACTACACAACACTGTACTACACAGTTCCACACTACACAACACTGTACTACACAACTCCGCACTATACAACACTGTACTACACAACTCCACACTACACAACACTGTACTACACAACACAACACAACACAACACTGTACTACACAGTTCCACACTACACAACACTGTACTACACAACTCCACACTACACAACTCCACACTACACAACACTGTACTACACAACTCCACACTACACAACACTGTACTACACAACACTGTACTACACAACTCCACACTACACAACACAACTCCACACTACACAACACTGTACTACACAACTCCACACTACACAACACTGTACTACAAAACTCCACACTACACAACACTGTACTACACAACTCCACACTACACAACACAACTCCACACTACACAACACTGTACTACACAACTCCACACTACACAACACTGTATACACAACTCCACACTACACAACACAACACTGTACTACACAGTTCCACACTACACAACACTGTACTACACAACTTCACACTACACAACACAACTCCACACTACACAATACTGTACTACACAACTCCACACTACACAACACTGTACTACACAACTCCACACTACACAACACTGTACTACACAACTCTACACTACACAACACAACTCCACACTACACAATACTGTACTACACAACTCCACACTGCACAACACAACTCCACAATACTGTACTACACAATTCCAAACTACACAGCTCCACACTACACAACACTGTACTACACAACTAAACACTACACAACACAACTCCACACTACACAACACTGTACTACACAACTCCACACTACACAACACTGTAGAACAAAACTCGACACTACACAACACTGTACTACACAACTCCACACTACACAACACAACTCCACACTACACAACACTGTACTACACAACTCCACACTACACAACACTGTATACACAACTCCACACTACACAACACAACACTGTACTACACAGTTCCACACTACACAACACTGTACTACACAACTCCACACTACACAACACAACTCCACACTACACAATACTGTACTACACAACTCCACACTACACAACACTGTACTACACAACTCTACACAACAATGTACTACACTACTCCACACTACACAACACTGTACTACACAACTCCACACTACACAACACTGTACTTCACAACTCCACACTACATAACACAACTCCAAACTACACAACACAACACTGTACTACACAGTTCCACACTACACAACATTGTACTACACAACTCCACACTACACAACACTGTACTACACAACTCCACACTACACTACACAACACTGTACTACACAACTCCACACTACACAACACTGTACTACACAACACTGTACTACACCACTCCACACTACACAACACAACTCCACACTACACAACACTGTACTACACAACTCCACACTACACAACACTGTACTACACAACTCCACACTACACAACACTGTACTACACAACTCCACACTACACAACACTGTACTACACAACTCCACAATACACAACACTGTACTACACAACTCCACACTACACAACACAACTCCACACTACACAACACTGTACTACACAACTCCACACTACACAACACTGTACTACACAAATCCACACTACACAACACAACACTGTACTACACAGTTCCACACTACACAACACTGTACTACACAACTCCACACTACACAACACTGTACTACACAACTCCACACTACACAACACTGTACTACACAACTCCACACTACACAACACTGTACTACACAACACTGTACTACACAACTCCACACAACACAACACCACACTACACAACACTGTACTACACAACTCAACACTACACAACACTGTACTACACAACTCCACACTACACAACACTGTACTACACAACTCCACACTACACAACACTGTACTACACAACTCCACACTACACAACACTACTACACAACTCCACACTACACAACACAACTCCACACTACACAACACTGTACTACACAACTCCACACTACACAACACTGTACTACACAACACCACACTACACAACACAACACTGTACTACACAGTTCCACACTACACTGTACTACACAACTCCACACTACACAACACTGTACTACACAACTCCACATTACACAACACTGTACTACACAACACTGTACTACACAACTCCACACTACACAACACAACTCCACACTACACAACACTGTACTACACAACTCCACACTACACAACACTGTACTACACCACTCCACACTACACAACACTGTACTACACAACTCCACACTACACAACACTGTACTACACAACTCCACAATACACAACACTGTACTACACAACTCCACACTACACAACACAACTCCACACTACACAACACTGTACTACACAACTCCACACTACACAACACTGTACTACACAACTCCACACTACACAACACAACTCCACACTACACAACACAACTCCACACTACACAACACTGTACTACACAGCTCCACCCTACACAACACTATACTACACAACTTCACACTACACAACAATATACTACACAACTCCACACTACACAACACAACTCCACAACACTGTACTACACAACTCCACACTACACAACACTGTACTACACAACACTGTACTACACAACACTGTACTACACAACTCCACACTACACAACACAACTCCACACTACACAACACTGTACTACACAACTCCACACTACACAACACTGTACTACACAACTCCACACTACACAACACTGTACTACACAACTCCACACTACACAACACTGTACTACACAACTCCACACTACACAACACTGTACTACACAACTCCACACTACACAACACAACTCCACACTACATAACACTGTACTACACAACTCCACACTACACAACACTGTACTACACTCCACACTACACAACACAACACTGTACTACACAGTTCCACACTACACAACACAACTCCACACTACACAACACTGTACTACACAACTCCACACTACACAACACTGTACTACACAACTCCACACTACACAACACTGTAGTACACAACTCCACACTACACAACACAACTCCACACTACACAACACTGTACTACACAACTCCACACTACACAACACTGTACTACACAACTCCACACTACACAACACTGTACTACACAACTCCACACTACACAACACAACTCCACACTACACAACACTGTACTACACAACTCCACACTACACAACACTGTACTACACAACTCCACACTACACAACACAACGCCACACTACACAACACTGTACTACACAGCTCCACCCTACACAACACTGTACTACACAACTTCACACTACACAACACTATACTACACAACTCCACACTACACAACACTGTACTACACAAGTCCACACTACACAACACAACTCCACACTACACAATACTGTACTACACAACTCCACACTACACAACACTGTACTACACAACTCCACACTACACAACACTGTACTACACAACTCCACA
Source organism: Rhinoderma darwinii (assembly GCF_050947455.1). Lineage (NCBI taxonomy): Eukaryota > Metazoa > Chordata > Amphibia > Anura > Rhinodermatidae > Rhinoderma > Rhinoderma darwinii. The sequence continues at coordinate 141,912 of NW_027464230.1, forward strand.
CTACACAACACAACTCCACACTACACAACACTGTACTACACAGCCCCACCCTGCACAACACTGTACTACACAACTTCACACTACACAACACTGTACTACCCAACTCCACACTACACAACACTGTACAACACAACTACACAACACTGTACTACACAACTCCACACTACACAGCTCCACACTACAAAACACTGTACTACACAACTCCACACTACACAACACTGTACTACACAACTACACAACACTGTACTACACAACTCCACACTACACAGCTCCACACTACACAACACTGCACTACACAACTCCACACTACACAACACTGTATTACACAACTCCACACGACACAACACTGTACTACACAACTCCACAATACTGTACTACACAACTCCACACTACACAATACTGTACTACATAACTCCACACTACACAACACAACTCCACACTACACAACACTATACTACACAACTCCACACTACACAACACTGTACTACACAAGTCCACACTACACAACACAACTCCACACTACACAATACTGTACTACACAACTCCACACTACACAACACTGTACTACACAACTCCACACTACACAACACAACTCCACACTACACAACACTGTACTACACAGCCCCACCCTACACAACACTGTACTACACAACTTCACACTACACAACACTGTACTACCCAACTCCACACTACACAACACTGTACAACACAACTACACAACACTGTACTACACAATTCCAAACTACACAGCTCCACACTACACAACACTGTGCTACACAACTCCACACTACACTACACAACACAACACTGTACTATAAAACTCTACACTATACAACACTGTACTACACAACTCCACACTACACAACACTGTACTACACAACTCCACACTACACAACACTGTACTACACAGCTCCACACTACACAACACAGCTCCACACTACACAACACTGTACTACACAGCTCCACACTACACAACACTGTACTACACAACTCGACACTACACAATACTGTACTACACAACTCCACACTACACTGTACTACACAATTCCAAACTCCACAACTCCACACTACACAACACTGTACTACACAACTCCACACTACACAACACTGTACTACACAACTCCACACTATACAACACTGTACTACACAACTCCACACTACACAACACTGTACTACACAACTCCAGACTACACAACACTGTACTACACAACTCCACACTACACAACACTGTACTACACAGCACCACACTACACAACACTGTACTACACAACTCCACACTACCCAACACTGTACTACACAGCTCCACACTACACAACACTGTACTACACAGCTCCACACTACACAACACTGTACTACACAACTCCACAACACTGTACTACACAGCTCCACACTACACAACACTACACAACTCCACACTACACAACACTGTACTACACAGCTCCACACTACACAACACTGTACTACACAACTCCACACTACACAACACTGTACTACACAACTCCACAATACACAACGCTGTGCTACACAACTCCACACTATACAACACTGTACTATAGAACTCCACACTACACAACACTGTACTACAAAACTCCACACTACACAACACTGTACTACAAAACTCCACACTACACAACACTGTACTACACAGCTCCACACTACACAACACTGTACTACACACTTCCACACTACACAACACTGTACTACACAGCTCCACACTACACAACACAACTCCACACTACACAACACTGTACTACACAACTCCACAACATTGTACTACACAACTACACACTAGACAACACTGTACTACACAGCTCCACACTACACAACACTGTACTACACAGCTCCACACTACACAACACTGTCCTACACAGCTCCACACTACACAACATAACTCCACACTACACAACACTGTACTACACAACTCCACACTACACAACAATGTACTACCTAACTCCACACTACACAACACTGTACTACACAGCTCCAGACTACACAACACTGTACTACACAGCTCCACACTACACAACACTGTACTATACAACTCCACACTACACAACACTGTACTGTACAACTCCACACTGCACAACACTGTACTACACAGCTCCACACTACACAACACTGTACTACACAGCTCCACACTACACAACACTGTACTACACAACTCCACACTACACAACACTGTACTACACAACTCCACACTATACAACACTGTACTATAGAACTCCACACTACACAACACTGTACTCCAAAACTCCATACTACACAACACTGTACTACAAAACTCCACACTACACAACACTGTACTACACAACTCCACACTACACAACACTGTACTACACAGATGTCTGCACATACGGCCGTCCTGCTCCACAGTGACCACCAGGGTGCACTCACGAGCTCAGTCCAGACTTAAGAAGCCAGAGCGCACGAAGTTTTAGATTGAGCTAATTGCTCCCAGAGCACTCTGGGCTATAAGAAGGTCCCAGCCTCATCCTCCCACGCCTGAGCGTTGTCGTATTCCAAGTCTGTCTTGCAAATGGTCCCCTAGTGTTTCCTGCTCCCAGTGTTCCCTGTCCCTGTATCCTGATCCAGTGCCGTGTTGTGCTGTATACCACGCCGGTCCTGCCTCTCCACGCCTGACGTCTACCTGCTGCCTAGTCCCAGCCGAGCCTGCCTCGCTACTGTCCGAGCTGCCACAGGTACCCTATATAAACTATAGACTCTGACCTGCGCCCTGTTGGCCAGCTGCCATATCGCCAAGACGGTGCGGCCCAGTGGGTCCATGAACCCCTCGTGACACAAGGCAGACCTCTAATCTGGGGTAGGTTCTGATCAATTATTTTTAGTGCGTACCCCAGAAATGAGACGGAAGAATTGATTATTAACCATTTATGTGAATCCTCCAAATGCCTCAGTCCTGACCAAAGTGGGGTATACGGGTACGGCTGCCTCTCACAGGTGCTGATGTCACTGCTCAGTGTCCGGTGACGCCTCTCACAGGTGTGATGTCACTGCTCAGTGTCCGGTGACGCCTCTCACAGGTGTGATGTCACTGCTCAGTGTCCGGTGACGCCTCTCACAGGTGTGATGTCACTGCTCAGTGTCCAGTGACGCGTCTCCCTCCCCCGCTTCTTTTATTTGGGTTTTTTCCATTATTCTTCCCTGTTATTTGGATTGGACCCGAGAGCGGAAGACGAGACGCTGAAATCCTGTCCTGCAGGTGAATTCCAGGAATGTGAGACGAAGAGCTGTCCTATACCAGGGACCGCTGCAGGGAATATATAACAGTCCTGGAGAGCCAGGTGTATATACCAGGGACCGCTGCAGGGGATATATAACAGTCCTGAAGAGCCAGGTGTCCTATACCAGGGACCGCTGCAGAGGATATATAACAGTCCTGGAGTGCCAGGTGTATATACCAGGGACCGCTGCAGGGATATATAACAGTCCTGAAGAGCCAGGTGTCCTATACCAGGGACCGCTGCAGAGGATATATAACAGTCCTGGAGAGCCAGGTGTATATACCAGGGACCGCTGCAGGGAATATATAACAGTCCTGGAGAGCCAGGTGTATATACCAGGGACCGCTGCAGGGGATATATAACAGTCCTGGAGAGCCAGGTGTATATACCAGAGACCGCTGCAGGGGATATATAACAGTCCTGGAGTGCCAGGTGTATATACCAGGGACCGCTGCAGAGGACATATAACAGTCCTGGAGAGCCAGGTGTATATACCAGGGACCGCTGCAGAGGACATATAACAGTCCTGGAGAGCCAGGTGTATATACCAGGGACCGCTGCAGAGGATATATAACAGTCCTGGAGAGCCAGGTGTATATACCAGGGACGGCTGCAGAGGATATATAACAGTCCTGGAGAGCCAGGTGTATATACCAGAGACCGCTGCAGAGGATATATAACAGTCCTGGAGAGCCAGGTGTATATACCAGGGACCGCTGCAGGGAATATATAACAGTCCTGGAGAGCCAGGTGTATATACCAGAGACCGCTGCAGAGGATATATAACAGTCCTGGAGAGCCAGGTGTATATACCAGGGACCGCTGCAGGGAATATATAACAGTCCTGGAGAGCCAGGTGTATATACCAGAGACCGCTGCAGGGGATATATAACAGTCCTGGAGTGCCAGGTGTATATACCAGGGACCGCTGCAGAGGACATATAACAGTCCTGGAGAGCCAGGTGTATATACCAGGGACCGCTGCAGAGGATATATAACAGTCCTGGAGAGCCAGGTGTATATACCAGGGACGGCTGCAGAGGATATATAACAGTCCTGGAGAGCCAGGTGTATATACCAGGGACCGCTGCAGAGGACATATAACAGTCCTGGAGAGCCAGGTGTATATACCAGGGACCGCTGCAGGGAATATATAACAGTCCTGGAGAGCCAGGTGTATATACCAGGGACCGTTGCAGGGAATATATAACAGTCCTGGAGAGCCAGGTGTATATACCAGGGACCGTTGCAGGGAATATATAACAGTCCTGGAGAGCCAGGTGTATATACCAGAGACCGCTGCAGAGGATATATAACAGTCATGGAGAGCCAGGTCTATATACCAGGGACCGCTGCAGAGGATATATAACAGTCCTGGAGAGCCAGGTGTATATACCAGGGACCGCTGCAGAGGATATATAACAGTCCTGGAGAGCCAGGTGTATATACCAGGGACCGTTGCAGGGAATATATAACAGTCCTGGAGAGCCAGGTGTATATACCAGGGACCACTGCAGGGAATATATAACAGTCCTGGAGAGCCAGGTGTATATACCAGGGACCACTGCAGGGAATATATAACAGTCCTGGAGAGCCAGGTGTATATACCAGGGACAGCTGCAGGGAATAAATAACAGTCCTGGAGAGCCAGGTGTATATACCAGGGACCACTGCAGGGAATATATAACAGTCCTGGAGAGCCAGGTGTATATACCAGGGACCACTTCAGGGAATATATAACAGTCCTGGAGAGCCAGGTGTATATACCAGGGACCGCTGCAGAGAATATATAACAGTCCTGGAGAGCCAGGTGTATATACCAGGGACCGCTGCAGGGGATATATAACAGTCCTGGAGAGCAAGGTGTATATACCAGGGACCGCTGCAGAGGATATATAACAGTCCTGGAGAACCAGGTGTATATACCAGGGACCGCTGCAGAGAACATATAACAGTCCTGGAGAGCCAGGTGTATATACCAGGGACCGCTGCAGGGAATATATAACAGTCCTGGAGAGCCAGGTGTATATACCAGGGACCGCTGCAGGGAATATATAACAGTCCTGGAGAGCCAGGTGTATATACCAGGGACCGCTGCAGAGGATATATAACAGTCCTGGAGAGCCAGGTGTATATACCAGGGACCGCTGCAGAGGATATATAACAGTCCTGGAGAGCCAGGTATATATACCAGGGACCGCTGCAGGGAATATATAACAGTCCTGGAGAGCCAGGTGTATATACCAGAGACCGCTGCAGAGGATATATAACAGTCCTGGAGAGCCAGGTGTATATACCAGGGACCGCTGCAGGGAATATATAACAGTCCTGGAGAGCCAGGTGTATATACCAGAGACCGCTGCAGGGGATATATAACAGTCCTGGAGTGCCAGGTGTATATACCAGGGACCGCTGCAGAGGACATATAACAGTCCTGGAGAGCCAGGTGTATATACCAGGGACCGCTGCAGAGGATATATAACAGTCCTGGAGAGCCAGGTGTATATACCAGGGACCGCTGCAGAGGATATATAACAGTCCTGGAGAGCCAGGTGTATATACCAGGGCCCGTTGCAGGGAATATATAACAGTCCTGGAGAGCCAGGTGTATATACCAGGGACCGCTGCAGAGAATATATAACAGTCCTGGAGAGCCAGGTGTATATACCAGAGACCGCTGCAGAGGATATATAACAGTCCAGGAGAGCCAGGTGTATATACCAGGGACCGCTGCAGAGGACATATAACAGTCCTGGAGAGCCAGGTGTATATACCAGGGACCGCTGCAGAGGATATATAACAGTCCTGGAGAGCCAGGTGTATATACCAGGGACGGCTGCAGAGGATATATAACAGTCCTGGAGAGCCAGGTGTATATACCAGAGACCGCTGCAGAGGATATATAACAGTCCTGGAGAGCCAGGTGTATATACCAGGGACCGCTGCAGGGAATATATAACAGTCCTGGAGAGCCAGGTGTATATACCAGAGACCGCTGCAGAGGACATATAACAGTCCTGGAGAGCCAGGTGTATATACCAGGGACCGCTGCAGGGAATATATAACAGTCCTGGAGAGCCAGGTGTATATACCAGGGACCGCTGCAGGGAATATATAACAGTCCTGGAGAGCCAGGTGTATATACCAGGGACCGCTGCAAGGAATATATAACAGTCCTGGAGAGCCAGGTGTATATACCAGAGACCGCTGCAGGGGATATATAACAGTCCTGGAGTGCCAGGTGTATATACCAGGGACCGCTGCAGAGGACATATAACAGTCCTGGAGAGCCAGGTGTATATACCAGGGACCGCTGCAGAGGATATATAACAGTCCTGGAGAGCCAGGTGTATATACCAGGGACGGCTGCAGAGGATATATAACAGTCCTGGAGAGCCAGGTGTATATACCAGGGACCGCTGCAGGGAATATATAACAGTCCTGGAGAGCCAGGTGTATATACCAGGGACCGTTGCAGGGAATATATAACAGTCCTGGAGAGCCAGGTGTATATACCAGGGACCGTTGCAGGGAATATATAACAGTCCTGGAGAGCCAGGTGTATATACCAGAGACCGCTGCAGAGGATATATAACAGTCATGGAGAGCCAGGTCTATATACCAGGGACCGCTGCAGAGGATATATAACAGTCCTGGAGAGCCAGGTGTATATACCAGGGACCGCTGCAGAGGATATATAACAGTCCTGGAGAGCCAGGTGTATATACCAGGGACCGTTGCAGGGAATATATAACAGTCCTGGAGAGCCAGGTGTATATACCAGGGACCACTGCAGGGAATATATAACAGTCCTGGAGAGCCAGGTGTATATACCAGGGACCACTGCAGGGAATATATAACAGTCCTGGAGAGCCAGGTGTATATACCAGGGACAGCTGCAGGGAATAAATAACAGTCCTGGAGAGCCAGGTGTATATACCAGGGACCACTGCAGGGAATATATAACAGTCCTGGAGAGCCAGGTGTATATACCAGGGACCACTTCAGGGAATATATAACAGTCCTGGAGAGCCAGGTGTATATACCAGGGACCGCTGCAGGGGATATATAACAGTCCTGGAGAGCAAGGTGTATATACCAGGGACCGCTGCAGAGGATATATAACAGTCCTGGAGAACCAGGTGTATATACCAGGGACCGCTGCAGAGGATATATAACAGTCCTGGAGAGCCAGGTGTATATACCAGGGACCGCTGCAGAGGATATATAACAGTCCTGGAGAGGCAGGTGTATATACCAGGGACCGCTGCAGAGAACATATAACAGTCCTGGAGAGCCAGGTGTATATACCAGGGACCGCTGCAGGGAATATATAACAGTCCTGGAGAGCCAGGTGTATATACCAGGGACCGCTGCAGGGAATATATAACAGTCCTGGAGAGCCAGGTGTATATACCAGGGACCGCTGCAGAGGATATATAACAGTCCTGGAGAGCCAGGTGTATATACCAGGGACCGCTGCAGAGGATATATAACAGTCCTGGAGAGCCAGGTATATATACCAGGGACCGCTGCAGGGAATATATAACAGTCCTGGAGAGCCAGGTGTATATACCAGGGACCGCTGCAGAGGATATATTACAGTCCTGGAGAGCCAGGTGTATATACCAGGGACCGCTGCAGGGAATATATAACAGTCCTGGAGAGCCAGGTGTATATACCAGAGACCGCTGCAGGGAATATATAACAGTCCTGGAGAGTCAGGTGTATATACCAGGGACCGCTGCAGAGGACATATAACAGTCCTGGAGAGCCAGGTGTATATACCAGGGACCGCTGCAGGGAATATATAACAGTCCTGGAGAGCCAGGTGTATATACCAGGGACCGCTGCAGGGAATATATAACAGTCCTGGAGAGCCAGGTGTATATACCAGGGACCGCTGCAGAGGATATATAACACTCCTGGAGAGCCAGGTGTATATACCAGGGACCGCTGCAGGGAATATATAACAGTCCTGGAGAGCCAGGTGTATATACCAGAGACCGCTGCAGGGGATATATAACAGTCCTGGAGTGCCAGGTGTATATACCAGGGACCGCTGCAGAGGACATATAACAGTCCTGGAGAGCCAGGTGTATATACCAGGGACCGCTGCAGAGAAAATATAACAGTCCTGGAGAGCCAGGTGTATATACCAGGGACCGCTGCAGGGAATATATAACAGTCCTGGAGAGCCAGGTGTATATAACAGGGACCGCTGCAGAGGATATATAACAGTCCTGGAGAGCCAGGTGTATATACCAGGGACCACTGCAGGGAATATATAACAGTCCTGGAGAGCCAGGTGTATATACCAGGGACCGCTGCAGAGGATATATAACAGTCCTGGAGAGCCAGGTGTATATACCAGGGACAGCTGCAGGGAATGAATAACAGTCCTGGAGAGCCAGGTGTATATACCAGGGACCACTTCAGGGAATATATAACAGTCCTGGAGAGCCAGGTGTATATACCAGGGACCGCTGCAGAGAATATATAACAGTCCTGGAGAGCCAGGTGTATATACCAGGGACCGCTGCAGGGGATATATAACAGTCCTGGAGAGCAAGGTGTATATACCAGGGACCGCTGCAGAGGATATATAACAGTCCTGGAGAACCAGGTGTATATACCAGGGACCGCTGCAGAGAACATATAACAGTCCTGGAGAGCCAGGTGTATATACCAGGGACCGCTGCAAAGGACATATAACAGTCCTGGAGAGCCAGGTGTATATACCAGGGACCGCTGCAGGGAATATATAACAGTCCTGGAGAGCCAGGTGTATATACCAGGGACCGCTGCAGGGAATATATAACAGTCCTGGAGAGCCAGGTGTATATACCAGGGACCGCTGCAGGGAATATATAACAGTCCTGGAGAGCCAGGTGTATATACCAGAGACCACTTCAGGGAATATATAACAGTCCTGGAGAGCCAGGTGTATATACCAGGGACCGCTGCAGGGGATATATAACAGTCCTGCAGAGCCAGGTGTATATACCAGGGACCGCTGCAGGGAATATATAACAGTCCTGGAGTGCCAGGTGTATATACCAGGGACCGCTGCAGAGGATATATAACAGTCCTGGAGAGCCAGGTGTATATACCAGGGACCGCTGCAGAGGATATATAACAGTCCTGGAGAGCCAGGTGTATATACCAGGGACCGCTGCAGAGGATATATAACAGTCCTGGAGAGCCAGATGTATATACCAGGGACCGCTGCAGAGGATATATAACAGTCCTGGAGAGCCAGGTGTATATACCAGGGACCGCTGCAGGGAATATATAACAGTCCTGGAGAGCCAGGTGTATATACCAGGGACCGCTGCAGAGGATATATTACAGTCCTGGAGAGCCAGGTGTATATACCAGGGACCGCTGCAGGGAATATATAACAGACCTGGAGAGCCAGGTGTATATACCAGGGACCGCTGCAGAGGACATATAACAGTCCTGGAGAGCCAGGTGTATATACCAGGGACCGCTGCAGGGAATATATAACAGTCCTGGAGAGCCAGGTGTATATACCAGGGACCGCTGCAGGGAATATATAACAGTCCTGGAGAGCAAGGTGTATATACCAGGGACCGCTGCAGAGGACATATAACAGTCCTGGAGAGTCAGGTGTATATACCAGGGACCGCTGCAGGGAATATATAACAGACCTGGAGAGCCAGGTGTATATACCAGGGACCGCTGCAGGGAATATATAACAGTCCTGGAGAGCCAGGGGTATATACCAGGGACCGCTGCAGGGAATATATAACAGTCCTGGAGAGCCAGGTGTATATACCAGGGACCGCTGCAGAGGATATATAACAGTCCTGGAGAGCCAGGTGTATATACCAGAGACCGCTGCAGAGGATATATAACAGTCCTGGAGAGCCAGGTGTATATACCAGGGACCGCTGCAGAGGATATATAACAGTCCTGGAGAGCCAGGTGTATATACCAGGGACCGCTGCAGAGGACATATAACAGTCCTGGAGAGCCAGGTGTATATACCAGGGACCGCTGCAGAGGACATATAACAGTCCTGGAGAGCCAGGTGTATATACCAGGGACCGCTGCAGAGGATATATAACAGTCCTGGAGTGCCAGGTGTATATACCAGGGACCGCTGCAGAGGACATATAACAGTCCTGGAGAGCCAGGTGTATATACCAGGGACCGCTGCAGGGAATATATAACAGTCCTGGAGAGCCAGGTGTATATACCAGAGACCGCTGCAGGGGATATATAACAGTCCTGGAGTGCCAGGTGTATATACCAGGGACCGCTGCAGAGGACATATAACAGTCCTGGAGAGCCAGGTGTATATACCAGGGACCGCTGCAGAGAATATATAACAGTCCTGGAGAGCCAGGTGTATATACCAGGGACCGCTGCAGGGAATATATAACAGTCCTGGAGAGCCAGGTGTATATACCAGGGACCGCTGCAGAGGATATATAACAGTCCTGGAGAGCCAGATGTATATACCAGGGACCGCTGCAGGGAATATATAACAGTCCTGGAGAGCCAGGTGTATATACCAGGGACAGCTGCAGGGAATAAATAACAGTCCTGGAGAGCCAGGTGTATATACCAGGGACCGCTGCAGAGGATATATAACAGTCCTGGAGAGCCAGGTGTATATACCAGGGACCACTGCAGGGAATATATAACAGTCCTGGAGAGCCAGGTGTATATACCAGGGACCGCTGCAGAGGATATATAACAGTCCTGGAGAGCCAGATGTATATACCAGGGACAGCTGCAGGGAATAAATAACAGTCCTGGAGAGCCAGGTGTATATACCAGGGACCACTGCAGGGAATATATAACAGTCCTGGAGAGCCAGGTGTATATGCCAGGGACCACTTCAGGGAATATATAACAGTCCTGGAGAGCCAGGTGTATATACCAGGGACCGCCACAGAGGATATATAACAGTCCTGGAGAGCCAGGTGTATATACCAGGGACAGCTGCAGGGAATAAATAACAGTCCTGGAGAGCCAGGTGTATATACCAGGGACCGCTGCAGGGAATATATAACAGTCCTGGAGAGCCAGGTGTATATACCAGGGACTGCTGCAGGGAATATATAACAGTCCTGGAGAGTCAGGTGTATATACCAGGGACCGCTGCAGGGAATATATAACAGTCCTGGAGAGCCAGGTGTATATACCAGGGACCGCTGCAGGGAATATATAACAGTCCTGGAGAGCCAGGGGTATATACCAGGGACCGCTGCAGGGAATATATAACAGTCCTGGAGAGCCAGGTGTATATACCAGGGACCGCTGCAGAGGATATATAACAGTCCTGGAGAGCCAGGTGTATATACCAGGGACCGCTGCAGGGAATATATAACAGTCCTGGAGAGCCAGGTGTATATACCAGAGACCGCTGCAGGGGATATATAACAGTCCTGGAGTGCCAGGTGTATATACCAGGGACCGCTGCAGAGGACATATAACAGTCCTGGAGAGCCAGGTGTATATACCAGGGACCGTTGCAGAGAATATATAACAGTCCTGGAGAGCCAGGTGTATATACCAGGGACCGCTGCAGGGAATATATAACAGTCCTGGAGAGCCAGGTGTATATAACAGGGACCGCTGCAGAGGATATATAACAGTCCTGGAGAGCCAGGTGTATATACCAGGGACCACTGTAGGGAATATATAACAGTCCTGGAGAGCCAGATGTATATACCAGGGACAGCTGCAGGGAATAAATAACAGTCCTGGAGAGCCAGGTGTATATACCAGGGACAGCTGCAGGGAATAAATAACAGTCCTGGAGAGCCAGGTGTATATACCAGGGACCACTGCAGGGAATATATAACAGTCCTGGAGAGCCAGGTGTATATGCCAGGGACCACTTCAGGGAATATATAACAGTCCTGGAGAGCCAGGTGTATATACCAGGGACCGCCACAGAGGATATATAACAGTCCTGGAGAGCCAGGTGTATATACCAGGGACAGCTGCAGGGAATAAATAACAGTCCTGGAGAGCCAGGTGTATATACCAAGGACCACTGCAGGGAATATATAACAGTCCTGGAGAGCCAGGTGTATATACCAGGGACCACTTCAGGGAATATATAACAGTCCTGGAGAGCCAGGTGTATATACCAGGGACCGCTGCAGAGGATATATAACAGTCCTGGAGAGCCAGGTGTATATACCAGGGACCGCTGCAGGGGATATATAACAGTCCTGCAGAGCCAGGTGTATATACCAGGGACCGCTGCAGAGGACATATAACAGTCCTGGAGAGCCAGGTGTATATACCAGAGACCGCTGCAGAGGATATATAACATTCCTGGAGAGCCAGGTGTATATACCAGGGACCGCTGCAGAGGATATATAACAGACCTGGAGAGCCAGGTGTATATACCAGGGACCGCTGCAGGGAATATATAACAGTCCTGGAGAGCCAGGTGTATATACCAGAGACCGCTGCAGGGGATATATAACAGTCCTGGAGTGCCAGGTGTATATACCAGGGACCGCTGCAGAGGACATATAACAGTCCTGGAGAGCCAGGTGTATATACCAGGGACCGCTGCAGGGAATATATAACAGTCCTGGAGAGCCAGGTGTATATACCAGAGACCGCTGCAGGGGATATATAACAGTCCTGGAGAGCCAGGTGTATATACCAGGGACCGCTGCAGGGAATATATAACAGTCCTGGAGAGCCAGGTGTATATACCAGAGACCGCTGCAGAGGATATATAACAGTCCTGGAGAGCCAGGTGTATATACCAGGGACCGCTGCAGGGAATATATAACAGTCCTGGAGAGCCAGGTGTATATACCAGAGACCGCTGCAGGGGATATATAACAGTCCTGGAGTGCCAGGTGTATATACCAGGGACCGCTGCAGAGGACATATAACAGTCCTGGAGAGCCAGGTGTATATACCAGGGACCGCTGCAGAGGATATATAACAGTCCTGGAGAGCCAGGTGTATATACCAGGGACGGCTGCAGAGGATATATAACAGTCCTGGAGAGCCAGGTGTATATACCAGAGACCGCTGCAGGGGATATATAACAGTCCTGGAGAGCCAGGTGTATATACCAGGGACCGCTGCAGGGAATATATAACAGTCCTGGAGAGCCAGGTGTATATACCAGAGACCGCTGCAGAGGATATATAACAGTCCTGGAGAGCCAGGTGTATATACCAGGGACCGCTGCAGGGAATATATAACAGTCCTGGAGAGCCAGGTGTATATACCAGAGACCGCTGCAGAGGATATATAACAGTCCTGGAGAGCCAGGTGTATATACCAGGGACCGCTGCAGGGAATATATAACAGTCCTGGAGAGCCAGGTGTATATACCAGGGACCGCTGCAGAGGACATATAACAGTCCTGGAGAGCCAGGTGTATATACCAGGGACCGCTGCAGAGGATATATAACAGTCCTGGAGAGCCAGGTGTATATACCAGGGACGGCTGCAGAGGATATATAACAGTCCTGGAGAGCCAGGTGTATATACCAGGGACCGCTGCAGGGAATATATAACAGTCCTGGAGAGCCAGGTGTATATACCAGGGACCGTTGCAGGGAATATATAACAGTCCTGGAGAGCCAGGTGTATATACCAGGGACCGTTGCAGGGAATATATAACAGTCCTGGAGAGCCAGGTGTATATACCAGAGACCGCTGCAGAGGATATATAACAGTCATGGAGAGCCAGGTCTATATACCAGGGACCGCTGCAGAGGATATATAACAGTCCTGGAGAGCCAGGTGTATATACCAGGGACCGCTGCAGAGGATATATAACAGTCCTGGAGAGCCAGGAGTATATACCAGGGACCGTTGCAGGGAATATATAACAGTCCTGGAGAGCCAGGTGTATATACCAGGGACCACTGCAGGGAATATATAACAGTCCTGGAGAGCCAGGTGTATATACCAGGGACCGCTGCAGAGGATATATAACAGTCCTGGAGAGCCAGGTGTATATACCAGGGACAGCTGCAGGGAATAAATAACAGTCCTGGAGAGCCAGGTGTATATACCAGGGACCACTGCAGGGAATATATAACAGTCCTGGAGAGCCAGGTGTATATACCAGGGACCACTTCAGGGAATATATAACAGTCCTGGAGAGCCAGGTGTATATACCAGGGACCGCTGCAGAGAATATATAACAGTCCTGGAGAGCCAGGTGTATATACCAGGGACCGCTGCAGGGGATATATAACAGTCCTGGAGAGCAAGGTGTATATACCAGGGACCGCTGCAGAGGATATATAACAGTCCTGGAGAACCAGGTGTATATACCAGGGACCGCTGCAGAGAACATATAACAGTCCTGGAGAGCCAGGTGTATATACCAGGGACCGCTGCAGGGAATATATAACAGTCTTGGAGAGCCAGGTGTATATACCAGGGACCGCTGCAGGGAATATATAACAGTCCTGGAGAGCCAGGTGTATATACCAGGGACCGCTGCAGAGGATATATAACAGTCCTGGAGAGCCAGGTGTATATACCAGGGACCGCTGCAGAGGATATATAACAGTCCTGGAGAGCCAGGTGTATATACCAGGGACCGCTGCAGAGGATAAATAACAGTCCTGGAGAGCCAGGTGTATATACCAGGGACCGCTGCAGGGAATATATAACAGTCCTGGAGAGCCAGGTGTATATACCAGGGACCGCTGCAGAGGATATATTACAGTCCTGGAAAGCCAGGTGTATATACCAGGGACCGCTGCAGGGAATATATAACAGACCTGGAGAGCCAGGTGTATATACCAGAGACCGCTGCAGGGAATATATAACAGTCCTGGAGAGTCAGGTGTATATACCAGGGACCGCTGCAGAGGACATATAACAGTCCTGGAGAGCCAGGTGTATATACCAGGGACCGCTGCAGGGAATATATAACAGTCCTGGAGAGCCAGGTGTATATACCAGGGACCGCTGCAGGGAATATATAACAGTCCTGGAGAGCAAGGTGTATATACCAGGGACCGCTGCAGAGGACATATAACAGTCCTGGAGAGTCAGGTGTATATACCAGGGACCGCTGCAGGGAATATATAACAGACCTGGAGAGACAGGTGTATATACCAGGGACCACTGCAGAGGATATATAATAGTCCTGGAGAGCCAGGTGTATATACCAGGGACCGCTGCAGGGGATATATAACAGTCCTGGAGAGCCAGGTGTATATACCAGGGACCGCTGCAGGGAATATATAACAGTCCTGGAGAGCCAGGTGTATATACCAGGGACTGCTGCAGGGAATATATAACAGTCCTGGAGAGCCAGGTGTATATACCAGGGACCGCTGCAGGGAATATATAACAGTCCTGGAGAGCCAGGTGTATATACCAGGGACCGCTGCAGGGAATATATAACAGTCCTGGAGAGCCAGGGGTATATACCAGGGACCGCTGCAGGGAATATATAACAGTCCTGGAGAGCCAGGTGTATATACCAGGGACCGCTGCAGAGGATATATAACAGTCCTGGAGAGCCAGGTGTATATACCAGGGACCGCTGCAGGGAATATATAACAGTCCTGGAGAGCCAGGTGTATATACCAGAGACCGCTGCAGGGGACATATAACAGTCCTGGAGTGCCAGGTGTATATACCAGGGACCGCTGCAGAGGACATATAACAGTCCTGGAGAGCCAGGTGTATATACCAGGGACCGCTGCAGAGAATATATAACAGTCCTGGAGAGCCAGGTGTATATACCAGGGACCGCTGCAGGGAATATATAACAGTCCTGGAGAGCCAGGTGTATATAACAGGGACCGCTGCAGAGGATATATAACAGTCCTGGAGAGCCAGGTGTATATACCAGGGACCACTGTAGGGAATATATAACAGTCCTGGAGAGCCAGGTGTATATACCAGGGACAGCTGCAGGGAATAAATAACAGTCCTGGAGAGCCAGGTGTATATACCAGGGACCGCTGCAGAGGATATATAACAGTCCTGGAGAGCCAGGTGTATATACCAGGGACCACTGCAGGGAATATATAACAGTCCTGGAGAGCCAGGTGTATATACCAGGGACCGCTGCAGAGGATATATAACAGTCCTGGAGAGCCAGATGTATATACCAGGGACAGCTGCAGGGAATAAATAACAGTCCTGGAGAGCCAGGTGTATATACCAGGGACCACTGCAGGGAATATATAACAGTCCTGGAGAGCCAGGTGTATATGCCAGGGACCACTTCAGGGAATATATAACAGTCCTGGAGAGCCAGGTGTATATACCAGGGACCGCCACAGAGGATATATAACAGTCCTGGAGAGCCAGGTGTATATACCAGGGACAGCTGCAGGGAATAAATAACAGTCCTGGAGAGCCAGGTGTATATACCAAGGACCACTGCAGGGAATATATAACAGTCCTGGAGAGCCAGGTGTATATACCAGGGACCACTTCAGGGAATATATAACAGTCCTGGAGAGCCAGGTGTATATACCAGGGACCGCTGCAGAGGATATATAACAGTCCTGGAGAGCCAGGTGTATATACCAGGGACCGCTGCAGGGGATATATAACAGTCCTGCAGAGCCAGGTGTATATACCAGGGACCGCTGCAGAGGACATATAACAGTCCTGGAGAGCCAGGTGTATATACCAGAGACCGCTGCAGAGGATATATAACAGACCTGGAGAGCCAGGTGTATATACCAGGGACCGCTGCAGGGAATATATAACAGTCCTGGAGAGCCAGGTGTATATACCAGGGACCGCTGCAGGGGATATATAACAGTCCTGGAGAGCCAGGTGTATATACCAGGGACCGCTGCAGAGGACATATAACATTCCTGGAGAGCCAGGTGTATATACCAGGGACCGCTGCAGAGGATATATAACAGACCTGGAGAGCCAGGTGTATATACCAGGGACCGCTGCAGGGAATATATAACAGTCCTGGAGAGCCAGGTGTATATACCAGAGACCGCTGCAGGGGATATATAACAGTCCTGGAGAGCCAGGTGTATATACCAGGGACCGCTGCAGGGAATATATAACAGTCCTGGAGAGCCAGGTGTATATACCAGAGACCGCTGCAGAGGATATATAACAGTCCTGGAGAGCCAGGTGTATATACCAGGGACCGCTGCAGGGAATATATAACAGTCCTGGAGAGCCAGGTGTATATACCAGGGACCGCTGCAGAGGATATATAACAGTCCTGGAGAGCCAGGTGTATATACCAGGGACGGCTGCAGAGGATATATAACAGTCCTGGAGAGCCAGGTGTATATACCAGGGACCGCTGCAGGGGATATATAACAGTCCTGGAGAGCCAGGTGTATATACCAGGGACAGCTGCAGGGAATATATAACAGTCCTGGAGAGCCAGGTGTATATACCAGGGACGGCTGCAGAGGATATATAACAGTCCTGGAGAGCCAGGTGTATATACCAGAGACCGCTGCAGGGAATATATAACAGTCCTGGAGAGCCAGGTGTATATACCAGAGACCGCTGCAGAGGATATATAACAGTCCTGGAGAGCCAGGTGTATATACCAGGGACCGCTGCAGGGAATATATAACAGTCCTGGAGAGCCAGGTGTATATACCAGAGACCGCTGCAGGGGATATATAACAGTCCTGGAGTGCCAGGTGTATATACCAGGGACCGCTGCAGGGGATATATAACAGTCCTGGAGAGCCAGGTGTATATACCAGGGACCGCTGCAGAGGATATATAACAGTCCTGGAGAGCCAGGTGTATATACCAGGGACCGCTGCAGAGGACATATAACAGTCCTGGAGAGCCAGGTGTATATACCAGGGACCGCTGCAGAGGACATCTAACAGTCCTGGAGAGCCAGGTGTATATACCAGGGACGGCTGCAGAGGATATATAACAGTCCTGGAGAGCCAGGTGTATATACCAGGGACCGCTGCAGGGAATATATAACAGTCCTGGAGAGCAAGGTGTATATACCAGGGACCGTTGCAGGGAATATATAACAGTCCTGGAGAGCCAGGTGTATATACCAGGGACCGTTGCAGGGAATATATAACAGTCCTGGAGAGCCAGGTGTATATACCAGAGACCGCTGCAGAGGATATATAACAGTCATGGAGAGCCAGGTGTATATACCAGAGACCGCTGCAGAGGATATATAACAGTCATGGAGAGCCAGGTCTATTTACCAGGGACCGCTGCAGAGGATATATAACAGTCCTGGAGAGCCAGGTGTATATACCAGGGACCGCTGCAGAGGATATATAACAGTCCTGGAGAGCCAGGTGTATATACCAGGGACCGTTGCAGGGAATATATAACAGTCCTGGAGAGCCAGGTGTATATACCAGGGACCGCTGCAGAGGATATATAACAGTCCTGGAGAGCCAGGTGTATATACCAGGGACCACTGCAGGGAATATATAACAGTCCTGGAGAGCCAGGTGTATATACCAGGGACCACTTCAGGGAATATATAACAGTCCTGGAGAGCCAGGTGTATATACCAGGGACCGCTGCAGAGAATATATAACAGTCCTGGAGAGCCAGGTGTATATACCAGGGACCGCTGCAGGGGATATATAACAGTCCTGGAGAGCAAGGTGTATATACCAGGGACCGCTGCAGAGGATATATAACAGTCCTGGAGAACCAGGTGTATATACCAGGGACCGCTGCAGAGAACATATAACAGTCCTGGAGAGCCAGGTGTATATACCAGGGAACGCTGCAAAGGACATATAACAGTCCTGGAGAGCCAGGTGTATATACCAGGGACCGCTGCAGGGAATATATAACAGTCCTGGAGAGCCAGGTGTATATACCAGGGACCGCTGCAGGGAATATATAACAGTCCTGGAGAGCCAGGTGTATATACCAGGGACCGCTGCAGAGGATATATAACAGTCCTGGAGAGCCAGGTGTATATACCAGGGACCGCTGCAGAGGATATATAACAGTCCTGGAGAGCCAGGTGTATATACCAGGGACCGCTGCAGAGGATATATAACAGTCCTGGAGAGCCAGGTGTATATACCAGGGACCGCTGCAGGGAATATATAACAGTTCTGGAGAGCCAGGTGTATATACCAGAGACCGCTGCAGAGGATATATAACAGTCCTGGAGAGCCAGGTGTATATACCAGGGACCGCTGCAGAGGATATATAACAGTCCTGGAGAGCCAGGTGTATATACCAGGGACCGCTGCAGGGAATATATAACAGTCCTGGAGAGCCAGGTGTATATACCAGGGACCGCTGCAGGGAATATATAACAGTCCTGGAGAGCCAGGTGTATATACCAGGGACCGCTGCAGGGAATATATAACAGTCCTGGAGAGCCAGGGGTATATACCAGGGACCGCTGCAGGGAATATATAACAGTCCTGGAGAGCCAGGTGTATATACCAGGGACCGCTGCAGAGGATATATAACAGTCCTGGAGAGCCAGGTGTATATACCAGGGACCGCTGCAGGGAATATATAACAGTCCTGGAGAGCCAGGTGTATATACCAGAGACCGCTGCAGGGGATATATAACAGTCCTGGAGTGCCAGGTGTATATACCAGGGACCGCTGCAGAGGACATATAACAGTCCTGGAGAGCCAGGTGTATATACCAGGGACCGCTGCAGAGAATATATAACAGTCCTGGAGAGCCAGGTGTATATACCAGGGACCGCTGCAGGGAATATATAACAGTCCTGGAGAGCCAGGTGTATATAACAGGGACCGCTGCAGAGGATATATAACAGTCCTGGAGAGCCAGGTGTATATACCAGGGACCACTGTAGGGAATATATAACAGTCCTGGAGAGCCAGATGTATATACCAGGGACAGCTGCAGGGAATAAATAACAGTCCTGGAGAGCCAGGTGTATATACCAGGGACCGCTGCAGAGGATATATAACAGTTCTGGAGAGCCAGGTGTATATACCAGGGACCACTGCAGGGAATATATAACAGTCCTGGAGAGCCAGGTGTATATACCAGGGACCGCTGCAGAGGATATATAACAGTCCTGGAGAGCCAGATGTATATACCAGGGACAGCTGCAGGGAATAAATAACAGTCCTGGAGAGCCAGGTGTATATACCAGGGACCACTGCAGGGAATATATAACAGTCCTGGAGAGCCAGGTGTATATGCCAGGGACCACTTCAGGGAATATATAACAGTCCTGGAGAGCCAGGTGTATATACCAGGGACCGCCACAGAGGATATATAACAGTCCTGGAGAGCCAGGTGTATATACCAGGGACAGCTGCAGGGAATAAATAACAGTCCTGGAGAGCCAGGTGTATATACCAGGGACCACTGCAGGGAATATATAACAGTCCTGGAGAGCCAGATGTATATACCAGGGACCACTTCAGGGAATATATAACAGTCCTGGAGAGCCAGGTGTATATACCAGGGACCGCTGCAGAGGATATATAACAGTCCTGGAGAGCCAGGTGTATATACCAGGACCGCTGCAGGGGATATATAACAGTCCTGCAGAGCCAGGTGTATATACCAGGGACCGCTGCAGAGGACATATAACAGTCCTGGAGAGCCAGGTGTATATACCAGAGACCGCTGCAGAGGATATATAACAGACCTGGAGAGCCAGGTGTATATACCAGGGACCGCTGCAGGGAATATATAACAGTCCTGGAGAGCCAGGTGTATATACCAGAGACTGCTGCAGGGAATATATAACAGTCCTGGAGAGCCAGGTGTATATACCAGAGACCGCTGCAGAGGATATATAACAGTCCTGGAGAGCCAGGTGTATATACCAGGGACCGCTGCAGGGAATATATAACAGTCCTGGAGAGCCAGGTGTATATACCAGAGACCGCTGCAGGGGATATATAACAGTCCTGGAGTGCCAGGTGTATATACCAGGGACCGCTGCAGAGGACATATAACAGTCCTGGAGAGCCAGGTGTATATACCAGGGACCGCTGCAGAGGATATATAACAGTCCTGGAGAGCCAGGTGTATATACCAGGGACGGCTGCAGAGGATATATAACAGTCCTGGAGAGCCAGGTGTATATACCAGAGACCGCTGCAGAGGATATATAACAGTCCTGGAGAGCCAGGTGTATATACCAGGGACGGCTGCAGAGGATATATAACAGTCCTGGAGTGCCAGGTGTATATACCAGGGACCGCTGCAGGGAATATATAACAGTCCTGGAGAGCCAGGTGTATATACCAGGGACCGCTGCAGAGGATATATAACAGTCCTGGAGAGCCAGGTGTATATACCAGGGACGGCTGCAGGGGATATATAACAGTCCTGGAGAGCCAGGTGTATATACCAGGGACCGCTGCAGGGAATATATAACAGTCCTGGAGAGCCAGGTGTATATACCAGAGACCGCTGCAGGGGATATATAACAGTCCTGGAGTGCCAGGTGTATATACCAGGGACCGCTGCAGAGGACATATAACAGTCCTGGAGAGCCAGGTGTATATACCAGGGACCGCTGCAGAGGATATATAACAGTCCTGGAGAGCCAGGTGTATATACCAGGGACGGCTGCAGAGGATATATAACAGTCCTGGAGAGCCAGGTGTATATACCAGGGACCGCTGCAGGGAATATATAACAGTCCTGGAGAGCCAGGTGTATATACCAGGGACCGTTGCAGGGAATATATAACAGTCCTGGAGAGCCAGGTGTATATACCAGGGACCGTTGCAGGGAATATATAACAGTCCTGGAGAGCCAGGGGTATATACCAGAGACCGCTGCAGAGGATATATAACAGTCATGGAGAGCCAGGTCTATATACCAGGGACCGCTGCAGAGGATATATAACAGTCCTGGAGAGCCAGGTGTATATACCAGGGACCGCTGCAGAGGATATATAACAGTCCTGGAGAGCCAGGTGTATATACCAGGGACCGTTGCAGGGAATATATAACAGTCCTGGAGAGCCAGGTGTATATACCAGGGACCACTGCAGGGAATATATAACAGTCCTGGAGAGCCAGGTGTATATACCAGGGACCGCTGCAGAGGATATATAACAGTCCTGGAGAGCCAGGTGTATATACCAGGGACAGCTGCAGGGAATAAATAACAGTCCTGGAGAGCCAGGTGTATATACCAGGGACCACTGCAGGGAATATATAACAGTCCTGGAGAGCCAGGTGTATATACCAGGGACCACTTCAGGGAATATATAACAGTCCTGGAGAGCCAGGTGTATATACCAGGGACCGCTGCAGAGAATATATAACAGTCCTGGAGAGCCAGGTGTATATACCAGGGACCGCTGCAGAGGATATATAACAGTCCTGGAGAGCCAGGTGTATATACCAGGGACCGCTGCAGGGGATATATAACAGTCCTGGAGAGCAAGGTGTATATACCAGGGACCGCTGCAGAGGATATATAACAGTCCTGGAGAACCAGGTGTATATACCAGGGACCGCTGCAGAGAACATATAACAGTCCTGGAGAGCCAGGTGTATATACCAGGGACCGCTGCAAAGGACATATAACAGTCCTGGAGAGCCAGGTCTATATACCAGGGACCGCTGCAGGGAATATATAACAGTCCTGGAGAGCCAGGTGTATATACCAGGGACCGCTGCAGGGAATATATAACAGTCCTGGAGAGCCAGGTGTATATACCAGGGACCACTGCAGAGAATATAACAGTCCTGGAGAGCCAGATGTATATACCAGGGACCGCTGCAGGGAATAAATAACAGTCCTGGAGAGCCAGGTGTATATACCAGGGACCGCTGCAGAGGATATATAACAGTCTTGGAGAGCCAGGTGTATATACCAGGGACCGCTGCAGAGGATATATAACAGTCCTGGAGAGCCAGGTGTATATACCAGGGACTGCTGCAGGGGATATATAACAGTCCTGGAGAGCCAGGTGTATATACCAGAGACCGCTGCAGGGGATATATAACAGTCCTGGAGAGCCAGGTGTATATACCAGAGACCGCTGCAGAGGACATATAACAGTCCTGGAGAGCCAGGTGTATATACCAGGGACCGCTGCAGAGGATATATAACAGTCCTGGAGAGCCAGGTGTATATACCAGGGACCGCTGCAGAGGATATATAACAGTCCTGGAGAGCCAGGTGTATATACCAGGGACCGCTGCAGGGAATATATAACAGTCCTGGAGAGCCAGGTGTATATACCAGGGACCGCTGCAGGGAATATATAACAGTCTTGGAGAGCCAGGTGTATATACCAGGGACCACTGCAGAGGATATATAACAATCCTGGAGAGCCAGGTGTATATACCAGGGACCGCTGCAGGGAATATAACAGTCCTGGAGAGCCAGGTGTATATACCAGGGACCGCTGCAGAGGATATATAACAGTCCTGGAGAGCCAGGTGTATATACCAGGGACCACTGCAGAGGATATATAACAGTCCTGGAGAGCCAGGTGTATATACCAGGGACCGCTGCAGGGATATATAACAGTCCTGGAGAGCCAGGTGTATATACCAGGGACCGCTGCAGGGAATATATAACAGTCCTGGAGAGCCAGGTGTATATACCAGGCACCGCTGCAGGGGATATATAACAGTCCTGGAGAGCCAGGTGTATATACCAGTAACCACTGCAGAGAATATAACAGTCCTGGAGAGCCAGATGTATATACCAGGGACCGCTGCAGGGAATAAATAACAGTCCTGGAGAGCCAGGTGTATATACCAGGGACCGCTGCAGGGAATATATAACAGTCCTGGAGAGCCAGGTGTATATACCAGGGACCGCTGCAGAGGATATATAACAGTCCTGGAGAGCCAGGTGTATATACCAGGGACCGCTGCAGGGATATATAACAGTCCTGGAGAGCCAGGTGTATATACCAGGGACCGCTGCAGGGAATATATAACAGTCCTGGAGAGCCAGGTGTATATACCAGGCACCGCTGCAGGGGATATATAACAGTCCTGGAGAGCCAGGTGTATATACCAGTAACCACTGCAGAGAATATAACAGTCCTGGAGAGCCAGATGTATATACCAGGGACCGCTGCAGGGAATATATAACAGTCCTGGAGTGCCAGGTGTATATACCAGGGACCGCTGCAGGGAATAAATAACAGTCCTGGAGAGCCAGGTGTATATACCAGGGACCGCTGCAGGGAATATATAACAGTCCTGGAGAGCCAGGTGTATATACCAGGGACCGCTGCAGAGGATATATAACAGACCTGGAGAGTCAGGTGTATATACCAGGGACCGCTGCAGAGGATATATAACAGTCCTGGAGAGCCAGGTGTATATACCAGGGACCACTGCAGAGAATATAACAGTCCTGGAGAGCCAGATGTATATACCAGGGACCGCTGCAGGGAATAAATAACAGTCCTGGAGAGCCAGGTGTATATACCAGGGACCGCTGCAGGGAATATATAACAGTCCTGGAGAGCCAGGTGTATATACCAGGGACCGCTGCAGAGGATATATAACAGACCTGGAGAGCCAGGTGTATATACCAGGGACCGCTGCAGAGGATATATAACAGTCCTGGAGAGCCAGGTGTATATACCAGGGACCGCTGCAGGGAATATATAACAGTCCTGGAGAGCCAGGTGTATATACCAGGGACCGCTGCAGAGGATATATAACAGTCCTGGAGAGCCAGGTGTATATACCAGGGACCGCTGCAGAGGATATATAACAGTCCTGGAGTGCCAGGTGTATATACCAGGGACCGCTGCAGAGGATATATAACAGTCCTGGAGAGCCAGGTGTATATACCAGGGACCGCTGCAGAGGATATATAACAGTCCTGGAGAGCCAGGTGTATATACCAGGGACCGCTGCAGAGGATATATAACAGTCCTGGAGAGCCAGGTGTATATACCAGGGACCGCTGCAGAGGACATATAACAGTCCTGGAGAGCCAGGTGTATATACCAGGGACCGCTGCAGGGGATATATAACAGTCCTGGAGAGCCAGGTGTATATACCAGGGACCACTGCAGAGAATATAACAGTCCTGGAGAGCCAGGTGTATATACCAGGGACCGCTGCAGGGAATATATAACAGTCCTGGAGAGCCAGGTGTATATACCAGGGACCGCTGCAGAGGATATATAACAGTCCTGGAGAGCCAGGTGTATATACCAGGGACTGCTGCAGGGAATATATAACAGTCCTGGAGAGCCAGGTGTATATACCAGGGACCGCTGCAGAGGATATATAACAGTCCTGGAGAGCCAGGTGTATATACCAGGGACCGCTGCAGAGGACATATAACAGTCCTGGAGAGCCAGGTGTATATACCAGGGACCGCTGCAGGGGATATATAACAGTCCTGGAGAGCCAGGTGTATATACCAGGGACCACTGCAGAGAATATAACAGTCCTGGAGAGCCAGGTGTATATACCAGGGACCGCTGCAGGGAATATATAACAGTCCTGGAGAGCCAGGTGTATATACCAGGGACCGCTGCAGAGGATATATAACAGTCCTGGAGAGCCAGGTGTATATACCAGGGACCGCTGCAGAGGATATATAACAGACCTGGAGAGCCAGGTGTATATACCAGGGACCGCTGCAGAGGATATATAACAGTCCTGAAGAGCCAGGTGTATATACCAGGGACCGCTGCAGGGAATATATAACAGTCCTGGAGAGCCAGGTGTATATACCAGGGACCGCTGCAGAGGATATATAACAGTCCTGGAGAGCCAGGTGTATATACCAGGGACTGCTGAAGGGAATATATAACAGTCCTGGAGAGCCAGGTGTATATACCAGGGACTGCTGAAGGGAATATAAAAGACCCAGAACCTCATAGATCAGAACTTGAGAGCTCTTGATGGACCCCCAGATATTAGGGACCGCAGTCCTGATGATTATGACGGACGGGCTGTACATTATAATGTATATTACAGCTCTATAAGCGCGGGGATCAACCGGGGAGAGCGCGGCCCGGGGGAGGGGGAGGAACGGGGAGGAAGCAGCTCGAAGCCGGGCGGAGCCTCCTGCACAGGGGAAGTTAAGAAGTTTCCTACAAGTTCCGGCAACTGGTCAGTACAAACACCCGACACTACACCCGACACTGCACCCGACACTACACCCGACACATGCTGCACCCGACACATGCTACACCCGACACTGCACCCGACACATGCTACACCCGACACTGCACCCGACACTGCACCCGACACTACACCCGACACTACACCCGACACTACACCCGGCACTGCACCCGACACATGCTACACCCGACACATGCTACACCCGACACTACACCCGGCACTGCACCCGACACATGCTACACCCGACACTACACCCGGCACTGCACCCGACACATGCTACACCCGACACATGCTACACCCGACACTGCACCCGACACATGCTACACCCGACACATGCTACACCCGACACATGCTACACCCGACACTGCACCCGACACATGCTAAACCCGACACATGCTGCACCTGACACTGCACCCGACACATGCTAAACCCGACACATGCTGCACCCGACACTGCACCCGACACATGCTACACCCGACACTGCACCCGACACATGCTAAACCCGACACTGCACCCGACACATGCTACACCCGACACTGCACCCGTCACTGCACCCGACACATGCTAAACCCGACACATGCTGCACCCGACACTGCACCCGACACATGCTACACCCGACACTGCACCCGACACATGCTAAACCTGACACTGCACCCGACACATGCTGCACCCGACACTGCACCCGACACATGCTACACCCGACACTGCACCCGACACATGCTACACCCGACACTGCACCCGACACATGCTACACCCGATACTACACCCGATACTACACCCGACACATGCTACACCCGACACTACACCCGACACTGCACCCGACACATGCTACACCCGACACATGCTACACCCGACACTGCACCCGACACTGCACTTGACACTACACCCGACTCTGCACCCGACACATGCTACACCCGACAAATACTACACCCGTCACATACTTCACCCGACACATACTACAACCGACACATACTACACCCTGTATACTACACCCGACACATACTACACCCGACACATACTACACCCGACACGTACTACACCCGTCACATACTTCACCCGACACATACTACACCCGACACATACTACACCCTGTATACTACACCCGACACATACTACACCCGTCACATACTTCACCCGACACATACTACACCCGACACATACTTCACCCGACACATACTACACCCGACACATACTGCACCCAACACATACTACACCCGTCACATACTTCACCCGACACATACTACGCATGACACATACTACATCCGACACATACTACACCCTGTATACTACACCCGACACATACTACACCCGACACATACTACACCCGACACATACTACACCCGACACATACTACACCCGACACATACTACACCCGTCACATACTTCACCCGACACATACTACACCCGACACATACTACACCCGTCACATACTACACCCGACACATACTACACCCTGTATACTACACCCGACACATACTACACCCGTCACATACTTCACCCGACACATGCTACACCCAACACATACTACACCCGACACATACTACACCCTGTATACTACACCCGACACATACTACACCTGACACATACTACACCCGACTCATACTACACCCTGTATACTACACCCGACACATACTACACCCGACACATACAACACCCGTCACATACTACACCCGACACATACTACACCCGACACATACTACACCCGTCACATACTTCACCCAACACATGCTACATCCGACCCTGCACCCGACACTGAACCCGATACTGCACCCAATGCTACACCCGACCCTGCACCCGACACATGCTATGCCCGACACATGCTACACCCGACACATGCTACACCCGACCCTGCTCC
The DNA here is from genome assembly GCF_050947455.1 of Rhinoderma darwinii. Lineage (NCBI taxonomy): Eukaryota > Metazoa > Chordata > Amphibia > Anura > Rhinodermatidae > Rhinoderma > Rhinoderma darwinii. The sequence continues at coordinate 170,034 of NW_027464230.1, forward strand.
CGACACTGCACCCGACACCGCACCCGACACCGACACATGCTACACCCGACACATGCTCCACCCGACACATACTACACCCGACACTTACTACACTCTATATACTACACCCGACACATACTACACCCTGTATACTACACCCGACACATACTACACCCGACACATACTACACCCGACACATACTACACCCTGTATACTACACCCGACACATACTACACCCGACACATACTACACCCGACACATACTACACCCGACACATACTACACCCGACACATACTACACCCGACACATACTACACCCGACACATACTACACCCGAATCATACTACACCCGACACATACTTCACCCGACACATACTACACCCGACACATACTACACCCGACACCTTCTACACCCGACACCTTCTACACCCGACACCTACTACACCCGACACCTACTACACCCGACACATACTACACCCGACACATACTACATCCTGTATACTCCACCCGACACATACTACACTCTGTATAGTACATCTGACAAATACTACACCCTGTATACTACACCCTGTATACTACACAGACACATACTACACCTGACACATACTACACCTGACACATACTAGACCCTGTATACTACACCCAACAAATACTACACCCGACACATACTGCTCTCTGTATACTGCACCCTGTATACTACACCCGACACATACTAGACCCTGTATACTACACCCGACAAATAATACACCGACACATACTACACTCTGTATACTGCACCCTGTATACTACACCTGACACATACTAGACCCTGTATACTACACCCGACAAATAATACACCGACACATACTACACTCTGTATACTGCACCCTGTATACTACACCCGACACATACTAGACCCTGTATACTAGACCGAACAAATACTACACCCGACACATACTACACCTGACACATACTACACCCTGTATACTATACCCGACACATACTACACCCGGCACATACTACACCCGACACATACTACACCGACACATACTACACTCTATATACTACACTCTATATACTACACACGACACATAATACACCCTGTATACTACACCAGACACATAATACACCTTGTATACTACACCCGACACATACTAAACCCGACACATACTACACCCGACACTTACTATATCCTGTATAATATACCCTGTATACTACACCCAACAAATACTACACCCGACACATACTACACCCGACACATACTACACCCGACACATACTGCACTCTATATGCTACGCCCGGCATACTACATCCGACATATACTACACCCTGTATACTGCACCCGACACATACTACACCTGACACATGCTACCCCCCGACACAAACTACACTATGTATACTACACCCGACACATACTACATCCTGTATACTTCACCCGACACATGCTACACCCGACACATGCTACACCCGACACATGCTACACCCGACACATACTACACCCGACACATACTACAGCCCATACATACTACACCCGACAGATACTACACCCGACACATACTACATCCTGTATACTCAACCCGACACATACTACACTCTGTATACTACACCCGACACATACTACACCCGACACATACTACACCCGACACATACTACACCCGACACATACTACACCCGACACATACTACACCCGACACATACTACACCCGACACATACTACAGCCGATACATACTACACCCGACAGATACTACACCCGACAGATACTACATCCTGTATACTCAACCCGACACATACTACACCCTGTATACTACACCCTGTATACTACGCCCAACACATACTACACCTGACACATACTACAACCGACACATTCTACTCTGTATATTACACCCTGTATACTACACCCAACAAATACTACACCCGACACTTACTACACTCTGTATACTGCGCCCTGTATACTACACCTGACACATACTAGACCCTGTATACTACACCCAACAAATACTACACCCGACACATACTACACTTTCTAAACTACACTCTGCATACTACATCCGACACATACTACACCCTACACATACTATTCCCTGTATAATACACCCTGTATACTACACCCGACAAATACTACACCCGACACTTACTACACTCTGTATACTGCACCCTGTATACTACACCCGATACATACTAGACCTTGTATACTACACCCGACACATACTAGACCTTGTATACTACACCCGATACATACTAGACCTTGTATACTTCACCCGATACATACTAGACCTTGTATACTACACCCGACACATACTACACCCGACACATACTACACATGACACATACTACACCCTGTATACTACACCCGACACATACTAGACCTTGTATACTACACCCGATACATACTAGACCTTGTATACTTCACCCGATACATACTAGACCTTGTATACTACACCCGACACATACTACACATGACACATACTACACATGACACATACTACACATGACACATACTACACCCTGTATACTACACCCGACACATGCTACACCCGATACAAACTACACCCTGTATACTACACCTGACAGATACTACCTGACACATACTACACCCGACACATACTACACCCGACACATACTGCACCCGACACATACTACAGCCGATACATACTACACCCGACACATACTACACATGACACATACTACACCCGACACATACTACACATGACACATACTACACATGACACATACTACACCCGACATATACTACACCCTGTATACTACACCCGACACATGCTACACCCGATACAAACTACACCCTGTATACTACACCTGACAGATACTACCTGACACATACTACACCCGACACATACTACACCCGACACATACTACACCCGACACATACTGCACCCGACACATACTACAGCCGATACATACTACACCCGACACATACTACACATGACACATACTGCACCCGACACATACTACACATGACACATACTACCCGACACATACTACACATGACACATACTACACCCGACATTTACTACACCCGATATATACTACACATGACACATACTACACCCGACACATACTACACCCGACACATACTACACATGAGACATACTACACCCGACACATACTACACATGACACATACTACACCCGACATATACTACACCCTGTATACTACACCCGACACATGCTACACCCGATACAAACTACACTCTGTATACTACACCTGACTGATACTACCCGACACATACTACACCCGACACATACTACACCCGACACATACTACACCCGACACATACTACGCATGACACATACTACCCGACACATACTACACCCGACACATACTACACATGACACATACTACACCCGATACATACTACACCCGACATTTACTACACCCGACATATACTACACCCGACATATACTACACCCGACACATACTACACCCGACACATACTCCACCCGACACATACTACACCCGACACATACTACACTCTGTATACTACACCTGACACATACTACACCGACACATTCTACTCTGTATATTACACCCTGTATACCACACCCGACACATACTGCGCCCTGTATACTACATTTGACACATACTATACCCCGTATACTACACCCTCTTATTCTGCACCCGACACATACTGCACTCTGTATACTACACCCGACACCTACTATTCCCTGTATAATACACCCTGTATACTACACCCGACACATACTACACCCGACACATACTACACCCTGTATACTACACCCGACACATACTACACCCGACACATACTACACCCGACACATACTACACCCGACACATACTACACCCGACACATACTACACCCGACACATACTACACTCTGTATACTGCCCCCTGTATACTACACCCGACACATACTAGACCCTGTATACTACACCCTGCATACTACATCTGACACATACTAGACCCTGTATACTACACCTGACACATACTAAACTCGACATATACTCCACCCGACTCATACTACACCCGACACATACTACACCTGACACATACTAAACTCAACATATACTCCACCCGACACATACTACACCCGACACATACTGCTCTCTGTATACTACACCTGGCATATTACATCCGACACATACTACACCCTGTATACTACACATGACACATACTACACCCGACATATACTACACCCTGTATACTACACTTGACACATACTACACCTGACAAATATTACACCCTGTATACTACAGCCGACACATACTACACACGACACATACTACACCCGACACATACTACACCCTGTATACTACACCCGACACATACTACACCCGACACATACTACACCCGACTCATACTACACCCGACACATACTACACCTGACACATACTCCACACTGTAATATATACACTGCACCCAAATATTATATACACTGTACTCCTGTATACTACACCTGGACTATATATACCACACCCCAATATTGTATACACTGTACCCTGTATACTACACCCTATATTACATTTGTGCACATTTTACCCCCCCCCCCCCTTGGTACTGTGTGTATATACAGGAGTACAGTGTATATAGTCCAGGTGTAGTATAGAGGAACACATTGTATATAATATTGGGGTGCAGTGTATATAGCCCGGCTGTGGTATACAGAATACAGTGTATATACACAGTCGCCCTGTACTGGAAGTGGCGGTGTAATTGTCTTATATACAGTTGGGGTCCACCCGACAGATACTACATCCTGTATACTCAACCCGACACATACTACACCCTGTATACTACACCCTGTATACTACGCCCAACACATACTACACCTGACACATACTACAACCGACACATTCTACTCTGTATATTACACCCTGTATACTACACCCAACAAATACTACACCCGACACATACTACACTCTGTATAATATACCCTGTATACTACACCCGACACATACTAGACCCTGTATACTACACCCAACAAATACTACACCCGACACATACTACACTTTCTAAACTACACTCTGCATACTACATCCGACACATACTACACCCGACACATACTATTCCCTGTATAATACACCCTGTATACTACACCCGACAAATACTACACCCGACACTTACTACACTCTGTATACTGCACCCTGTATACTACACCCGATACATACTAGACCTTGTATACTACACCCGACACATACTAGACCTTGTATACTACACCCGATACATACTAGACCTTGTATACTTCACCCGATACATACTAGACCTTGTATACTACACCCGACACATACTACACCCGACACATACTACACATGACACATACTACACATGACACATACTACACATGACACATACTACACCTGACACATACTACACCTGACACATACTACACCCTGTATACTACACCCGACACATGCTACACCCGATACAAACTACACCCTGTATACTACACCTGACAGATACTACCTGACACATACTACACCCGACACATACTACACCCGACACATACTGCACCCGACACATACTACAGCCGATACATACTACACCCGACACATACTACACATGACACATACTACACCCGACACATACTACACATGACACATACTACACATGACACATACTACACCCGACATATACTACACCCTGTATACTACACCCGACACATGCTACACCCGATACAAACTACACCCTGTATACTACACCTGACAGATACTACCTGACACATACTACACCCGACACATACTACACCCGACACATACTACACCCGACACATACTGCACCCGACACATACTACAGCCGATACATACTACACCCGACACATACTACACATGACACATACTGCACCCGACACATACTACACATGACACATACTACCCGACACATACTACACATGACACATACTACACCCGACATTTACTACACCCGACATATACTACACATGACACATACTACACCCGACACATACTACACCCGACACATACTACACATGAGACATACTACACCCGACACATACTACACATGACACATACTACACCCGACATATACTACACCCGACACATACTACACCCGATACAAACTACACCCGACACATACTACGCATGACACATACTACACCCGACACATACTACACCCGACACATACTACACATGACACATACTACACCCGACATATACTACACCCTGTATACTACACCCGACACATGCTACACCCGATACACACTACACTCTGTATACTACACCTGACTGATACTACCCGACACATACTACACCCGACACATACTACACCCGACACATACTACACCCGACACATACTACACCCGACACATACTACGCATGACACATACTACCCGACACATACTACACCCGACACATACTACACATGACACATACTACACCCGATACATACTACACCCGACATTTACTACACCCGACATATACTACACCCGACATATACTACACCCGACACGTACTACACCCGACACATACTACACTCTGTATACTACACCTGACACATACTACACCGACACATTCTACTCTGTATATTACACCCTGTATACCACACCCGACACATACTGCGCCCTGTATACTACATTTGACACATACTATACCCCGTATACTACACAATCTTATTCTGCACCCGACACATACTGCACTCTGTATACTACACCCGACACCTACTATTCCCTGTATAATACACCCTGTATACTACACCCGACACATACTACACCCGACACATACTACACCCTGTATACTACACCCGACACATACTACACCCGACACATACTACACCCGACACATACTACACCCGACACATACTACACCCGACACATACTACACCCGACACATACTACACTCTGTATACTGCCCCCTGTATACTACACCCGACACATACTAGACCCTGTATACTACACCCTGCATACTACATCTGACACATACTAGACCCTGTATACTACACCCGACACATGCTACACCCGATACAAACTACACCCTGTATACTACACCTGACAGATACTACCTGACACATACTACACCCGACACATACTACACCCGACACATACTACACCCGACACATACTGCACCCGACACATACTACAGCCGATACATACTACACCCGACACATACTACACATGACACATACTGCACCTGACACATACTACACATGACACATACTACACCCGACACATACTACACATGACACATACTACACCCGACACATACTACACCCGACACATACTACACCCGACACATACTACACATGACACATACTGCACCTGACACATACTACACATGACACATACTACACCCGACACATACTACACATGACACATACTACACCCGACACATACTACACCCGACACATACTACACCCGACACATACTACACATGACACATACTACACCCGACATATACTACACCCTGTATACTACACCCGACACATGCTACACCCGATACACACTACACTCTGTATACTACACCTGACTGATACTACCCAACACATACTACACCCGACACATACTACACCCGACACATACTACACCCGACACATACTACACCCGACACATACTACGCATGACACATACTACCCGACACATACTACACCCGACACATACTACACCCGACACATACTACACCCGACATATACTACACCCGACATTTACTACACCCGACATATACTACACCCGACATATACTACACCCGACACATACTCCACCCGACACATACTACACCCGACACATACTACACTCTGTATACTACACCCGACACATACTCCACCCGACACATACTACACCCGACACATACTACACTCTGTATACTACACCCGACACATTCTACACCCGACACATACTACACCCGACACATACTACACTCTGTATACTGCCCCCTGTATACTACACCCGACACATACTAGACCCTGTATACTACACCCTGCATACTACATCTGACACATACTAGACCCTGTATACTACACCTGACACATACTAAACTCGACATATACTCCACCCGACACATACTACACCCGACACATACTGCTCTCTGTATACTACACCTGGCATATTACATCCGACACATACTACACCCTGTATACTACACATGACACATACTACACCCGACATATACTACACCCTGTATACTACACTTGACACATACTACACCTGACAAATATTACACCCTGTATACTACAGCCGACACATACTACACACGACACATACTACACCCGACACATACTACACCCTGTATACTACACCCGACACATACTACACCTGACACATACTCCACACTGTAATATATACACTGCACCCAAATATTATATACACTGTACTCCTGTATACTACACCTGGACTATATATACCACACCCCAATATTGTATACACTGTACCCTGTATACTACACCCTATATTACATTTGTGCACATTTTACCCCCCCCCCCCTTGGTACTGTGTGTATATACAGGAGTACAGTGTATATAGTCCAGGTGTAGTATAGAGGAACACATTGTATATAATATTGGGGTGCAGTGTATATAGCCCGGCTGTGGTATACAGAATACAGTGTATATACACAGTCGCCCTGTACTGGAAGTGGCGGTGTAATTGTCTTATATACAGTTGGGGTCCACCCGACAGATACTACATCCTGTATACTCAACCCGACACATACTACACCCTGTATACTACACCCTGTATACTACGCCCAACACATACTACACCTGACACATACTACAACCGACACATTCTACTCTGTATATTACACCCTGTATACTACACCCAACAAATACTACACCCGACACATACTACACTCTGTATAATATACCCTGTATACTACACCCGACACATACTAGACCCTGTATACTACACCCAACAAATACTACACCCGACACATACTACACTTTCTAAACTACACTCTGCATACTACATCCGACACATACTACACCCGACACATACGGCTCTCTGTATACTACACCTGGCATATTACATCCGACACATACTACACCCTGTATACTACACATGACACATACTACACCCTGTATACTACACATGACATATACTACACCCTGTATACTACACTTGACACATACTACACCCGACACATACTACACCTGACAAATATTACACCCTGTATACTACAGCCGACACATACTACACACGACACATACTACACCCGACACATACTACACCCTGTATACTACACCCGACACATACTACACCCGACACATACTACACCCGACACATACTACACCCGACACATACTACACCCGACACATACTCCACACTGTAATATATACACTGCACCCAAATATTATATACACTGTACTCCTGTATACTACACCTGGACTATATATACCACACCCCAATATTGTATACACTGTACCCTGTATACTAGACCCTATATTACATTTGTGCACATTTTACCCCCCCCCCCTTGGTACTGTGTGTATATACAGGAGTACAGTGTATATAGTCCAGGTGTAGTATAGAGGAACATGTACTGGAAGTGGCGGTGTAATTGTCTTATATACAGTTGGGGTCCTGTGTCCCGCGTGGCTTTTCTGTAATAATTCCACATATAAAACTGCATCCAAACCACAAGAGAGGCTGGAATTCTGCGTGGTGACGTCCCATTAGTTAGGGCTGCACATATTGGGGAGAGTAGTAGCTGCAGGTAGTGGTAATAATGGAAGGCCGGGCGTAGAATAACATAATCTGTAACAGATATTGTGTCCTGTAGTCTGGTCTCCATATAATCAAGACTGCTCAGTGAGAGGACCCCTGCTCTATCCTGCTTATCTTCATCCTGCTTATCTTCATCCTGCTCTATCCTGCTTATCTTCATCCTGCTCTATCCTGCTTATCTTCATCCTGCTCTATACCGCTCACCGCTTATCTTCATCCTGCTCTATACCGCTTATCTTCATCCTGCTCTATACCGGTCACCGCTTATCTTTATCCTGCTCTATACCGCTCACCGCTTATCTTCATCCTGCTCTATACCGGTCACCGCTTATCTTCATCCTGCTCTATACCGGTCACCTCTTATATTCATCCTGCTCTATACCGCTCACCGCTTATCTTCATCCTGCTCTATACCGGTCACCGCTTATCTTCATCCTGCTCTATACCGGTCACCTCTTATATTCATCCTGCTCTATACCGGTCACCGCTTATCTTCATCCTGTCCCAATACCGGTCACCGCTTATCTTTATCCTGCTCTATACTGGTCACTGCTTAACTTTATCCTGCTCTATACCAGTCACCGCTTATCTTTATCCTGCTCTATACCAGTCACTGCTTCTCATCCTGCTCTATACCAGTGACCGCTTATCTTCATCCTGCATTATACCGGTCACCTCTTATCTTCATCCTGCTCTATACCGGTCACCGCTTATCTTCACACTGCTCTCTCCCGGTTGCCGCTGCTCTTCACGCTGATCGTTTCTTCTTCTTCCAGACCAGTGAATTGATGATATTTCTGCTCTTTGTCAGGTGTGACTTCTCTTCTCCGCCCGGACGTCAGATAGTGGAGCGACTCCTCGTCTTCAGCACTCGTCAGGTTACTGGTATTTTCTGGTCGCTCTTGTCCCGGCGCCGTCTCAGGGGGTTCAGTGTCTCCAGTTTCGGGAGCCCATCCCCCTCAGACATTAATGACTCCTCCCCCTGGGCAGGTAACCGCTCTGTGGTCACTATGAGTCAGAGCAGCGGTCCGAGCCCCCGGCTGGTGGACTCTCCTCTTCTATTGCAGAGCTCGGAGCTCCTCTGTAGTTTGGGAAACGCTCCGCCTGAACGGATGCCACTTCCAGACTCTCTTACCCCTTCACCAAAGAGTCTTCCACCTTCTCCCATCCCCCACACTGCCGGTCCTTTGTCTGACGGAGACTGGGAAAGTCGTGAGGAGCTGCGACAACGAGAACTAGAAGAAGCCCGGGCGCGAGCGGCTCAGATGGAGAAGACCATGCGCTGGTGGTCCGACTGCACAGCCAACTGGAGAGAGAAGTGGAGTAAAGTCCGAGCCGAGCGCAACAAGGCCAGAGAGGACGGGGGGCAGCTCCGCAACCGACTGGAGGTCCTGAGCAAAGAACTGAGCGCCCTGAAGAGGGAACGGCAGGAAGTCGGCACCGAGGTGGAGCAACTCCGCAGAGAGGTGGAGAGACACAAAGAGCAACTGACCGCCGAGGAGCCGGTGCGGGACGTGGACACCGACAAACCCCTCAGGATCAAGGTTAGCAGCCAGGGATATGTCAGGGGGTCTCACATCTCCTGTGGTTGCTACTAAAGCTGCAGCCGCTCTCTTTCTGTGCAGCGTTACTGCCGTGTGATTGCGGTTTTTTCCTGGTGATCGGCAGATGTTACTTTTACAGGAATGTCACTGTTCCCGGGCACAGAGGCCACCACGGATTTCTTATTTGCAGCTTGTGCAGCAACCACAGTAGATTTAACCATCTGCGCAGGAGATGAGGTAAATGGGACTCGTGCAGGCGTCTCCCCCTCCCGCGCCAAACTGCTTATTCTCACGGCCAACTTCTGATTTCAGGAGCTGGACGTCGAGAAGAACCTGCGACCAGAGGGCGGTGAACAGCACAACGGCAGCCCGTCCCGCAGCCCGAGACCCCGGCACTGGGAGGACCCCACTGACGAGGCACCGAAGATTACTGCCCTGAAACTGCGACTAGACGAGAGCCAGAAGACTCTTCTACAGGAGAGAGAGTGAGCTACAAGCTGTATATATCGGGTGTATATATGGGGTGTATATATGGGCTGTATATATGGGATGTGTATATGGGGTGTATATATGGGCTGTATATATGGGGTGTATATATGGGCTGTATATATGGGGTGTATATATGGGATGTATATATGGGATGTGTATATGGGGTGTATATATGGGATGTGTATATGGGCTGTATATATGGGATGTGTATATGGGATGTGTATATGGGGTGTATATATGGGCTGTATATATGGGCTGTATATATGGGATGTGTATATGGGGTGTATATATGGGCTGTATATATGGGCTGTATATATGGGGTGTATATATGGGCTGTATATATGGGATGTGTATATGGGGTGTATATATGGGATGTATATATGGGCTGTATATATGGGGTGTATATATGGGCTGTATATATGGGATGTATATATGGGGTGTATATATGGGATGTGTATATGGGGTGTATATATGGGATGTGTATATGGGCTGTATATATGGGATGTGTATATGGGATGTGTATATGGGGTGTATAAATGGGCTGTATATATGGGCTGTATATATGGGGTGTATAAATGGGCTGTATATATGGGATGTATATATCGGGTGTATATATGGGGTGTATAAATGGGCTGTATATATGGGGTGTATATATGGGATGTATATATGGGGTGTATATATGGGATGTATATATGGGATGTGTATATGGGGTGTATATATGGGCTGTATATATGGGGTGTATAAATGGGCTGTATATATGGGATGTATATATCGGGTGTATATATGGGGTGTATAAATGGGCTGTATATATGGGATGTATATATGGGGTGTATATATGGGATGTATATATGGGGTGTATATATGGGATGTATATATGGGCTGTATATATGGGATGTATATATGGGGTGTATATATGGGCTGTATATATGGGGTGTATATATGGGATGTATATATGAGGTGTATAAATGGGCTGTATATATGGGGTGTATATATGGGGTGTATATATGGGCTGTATATATGGGGTGTATATATGGGCTGTATATATGGGGTGTATATATGGGGTGTATATATGGGCTGTATATATGGGGTGTATAAATGGGCTGTATATATGGGGTGTATATATGGGGTGTATAAATGGGCTGTATAAATGGGCTGTATATATGGGGTGTATATATGGGGTGTATAAATGGGCTGTATATATGGGGTGTGTATATGGGGTGTATAAATGGGCTGTATATATGGGCTGTATACAGTGAAGGAAATAAGTATTTGATCCCTTGCTGATTTTGTACGTTTGCCCACTGTCAAAGACATGAACAGTCTAGAATTTTTAGGCTAGGTTAATTTTACCAGTGAGATAGATTATATATAAAAAAAAAAACAGAAAATCACATTGTCAAAATTATATCTATTTATTTGCATTGTGCACAGAGAAATAAGTATTTGATCCCTTTGGCAAACAAGACTTAATACTTGGTGGCAAAACCCTTGTTGGCAAGCACAGCAGTCAGACGTTTTTTGTAGTTGATTATGAGCTTTGCACACATGTTAGATGGAATTTTGGCCCACTCCTCTTTGCAGATCATCTGTAAATCATTAAGATTTCGAGGCTGTCGCTTGGCAACTCGGATCTTCAGCTCCCTCCATAAGTTTTCGATGGGATTAAGGTCTGGAGACTGGCTAGGCCACTCCATGACTTTAATGTGCTTCTTTTTGAGCGACTCCTTTGTTGCCTTGGCTGTATGTTTCGGGTCATTGTCTTGCTGGAAAACCCAGCCACGAGCCATTTTTAATGTCCTGGTGGAGGGAAGGAGGTTGTCACTCAGGATTTGACGGTACATGGCTCCATCCATTCTCCCATTGATGCGGTGAAGTAGTCCTGTGCCCTTAGCAGAGAAACACCCCCAAAACATAATGTTTCCACCTCCATGCTTGACAGTGGGGACGGTGTTCTTTGGGCCATAGGCAGCATTTCTCTTCCTCCAAACACGGCGAGTTGAGTTAATGCCAAAGAGCTAAATTTTAGTCTCATCTGACCACAGCACCTTCTCCCAATCACTCTCAGAATCATCCAGATGTTCATTTGCAGACGTCAGACGGGCCTGTACATGTGCCTTCTTGAGCAGGGGGACCTTGCGGGCACTGCAGGATTGTAATGTGTTACCAATGGTTTTCTTGGTGACTGTGGTCCCAGCTGCCTTGAGATCAGTAACAAGTTCCCCCCGTGTAGTTTTCGGCTGAGCTCTCACCTTCCTCAGGATCAAGGATACCCCACGAGGTGAGATTTTGCATGGAGCCCCAGATCGATGTGGATTGACAGTCATTTTGTATGTCTTCCATGTTCTTACTATTGCACCAACAGTTGTCTCCTTCTCACCCAGCGTCTTACTTATGGTTTTGTAGCCCATTCCAGCCTTGTGCAGGTCTATGATCTTGTCCCTGACATCCTTAGAAAGCTCTTTGGTCTTGCCCATGTTGTAGAGGTTAGAGTCAGACTGATCATTGAGTCTGTGGACAGGAGTCTTTTATACAGGTGACCATGTAAGAGCTGTCTATAATGCAGGCACCAAGGTGATTTGGAGCAGTAACTGGTCTGGAGGAGGCTGAACTCTTAATGGTTGGTCGGGGGTCACATACTTATTTCTCTGTGCACAATGCAAATAAATAGAGATCATTTTGACAATGTTATTTTTTTTATTTTTTTTTTATATAATCTATCTCTCACTGGTAAAATTAACCTAGCCTAAAAATTCTAGACTGTTCATGACTCTGACAGCGGGCAAACTTACAAAATCAGCAAGGGATCAAATACTTATTTCCTTCACTGTATATGGGGTGTATATATGGGCTGTATATATGGGCTGTATATATGGGCTGTATATATGGAGTGTATATATGGGCTGTATATACGGGCTGTATATATGGGCTGTATATATGGGCTGTATATATGGGGTGTATATATATGGGGTGTATATATGGGGTGTATATATGGGATGTATATATGGGGTGTATATATGGGCTGTATATATGAGGTGTATATATGAGGTGTATATATGGGGTGTATATATGGGGTGTATATATGAGGTGTATATATGAGGTGTATATATGGGGTGTATATATGGGCTGTATATATGGGCTGTATATATGGGCTGTATATATGGGCTGTATATATGGGGTGAATATATGGGCTGTATATATGGGCTGTATATATGGGCTGTATATATGGGCTGTATATATGGGGTGTATATATGGGGTGTATATATGGGATGTATATATGGGGTGTATATATTGGGGTGTATATATGGGGTGTATATATGGGGTGTATATATGGGATGTATATATGGGGTGTATATATGGGGTGTATATATGGGGTGTATATATGGGATGTATATATGGGGTGTATATATGGGGTGTATATATGGGGTGTATATATGGGGTGTATATATGGGGTGTATATATGGGATGTATATATGGATGTATATATGGGATGTATATATGGGGTGTATATATGGGGTGTATGTATGGGATGTATATATGGGGTGTATATGGGGTGTATATATGGGGTGTATATATGGGGTGTATATATGGGGTGTATATATGGGGTGTATATATGGGATGTATATATGGGGTGTATATATGGGATGTATATATGGGGTGTATATATGGGCTGTATATATGGGGTGTATATATGGGGTGTATACGGGGTCTGTCTGGGCTGTGTGCAAGGAGGTATATTCAGTGTAGGTGAGATGTGTGTGTATATATATAGGCTGTATAGGTCCTGGATGAGACTAACCCCACACATATGTATTCCCTCCCCGTATACCCTCCCTATGCCTATCGGTCAGCTCCTATTTTCCTACCAGACTGGTCCCTGCGTTTGCTCGGTCTTGTGTCCCCATTGACCTTGTGCCACTCAGGCACGCTGTTTCCCCAGAAGTTTTCCTGTTCACCATTTCAACCGCTTAATTGCGCCCCCTGCTCAGGACGGACATTGCCACGCGATGGAAAAAGGGTGGAGTTGAGCGGCTGAAATGGCGGGAACAGGAGAACTTGTCGGGAGACGGCGCCCCCGAGTGACACAAGGTCAATGACAAACAAGTTATTACACAGCGATAAAGAGGTGGGGGGGGGGCGATGAAGAGGTGGGGGGGGGGCGATGGAGAGGTGGGGGGCGATGAAGAGGTGGGGGGCAATGAAGAGGTGGGGGGGGCGATGGAGAGGTGGGGGGCGATGAAGAGGTGGGGGGCAATGAAGAGGTGGGGGGGCGATGGAGAGGTGGGGGCGATGAAGAGGTGGGGGGCAATGAAGAGGTGGGGGGCGATGAAGAGGTGGGGGGCGATGGAGAGGTGGGGGGCGATGAAGAGGTGGGGGGCAATGAAGAGGTGGGGGGCGATGAAGAGGTGGGGGGCATTGAAGAGGTGAGGGGCGATGAAGAGGTGGGGGGGGCGATGAAGAGGTGGGGGGGCGATGAAGAGGTGGGGGGGCGATGAAGAGGTGGGGGGGCGATGAAGAGGTGGGGGGGCGATGAAGAGGTGGGGGGGGCGATGAAGAGGTGGGGGGGCGATGAAGCGGTGGGGGGGGGCGATGAAGAGGTGGGGGGGCGATGAAGTGGTGGGGGGCGATGAAGAGGTGGGGGGCGATGAAGAGGTGGGGGGGGCGATGAGGTGGGGTCGATGAAGAGGTGGGGGCGATGAAGCGATGGGGGGGCGATGAAGAGGTGGGGGGGCGATGAAGAGGGGGGCGATGAAGAGGTGGGGGGGGCGATGAAGAGATGGGGGGGCGATGAGTTGGGGGGGGCGATGAAGAGATGGGGGGGCGATGAGTTGGGGGGGGCGATGAAGAGGTGGGGGGGGCGATGAAGAGGTGGGGCGATGAAGAGATGGGGGGGGCGATGAAGAGATGGGGGGGCGATGAGTTGGGGGGGCGATGAAGAGATGGGGGGGCGATGAAGAGGTGGGGGGGGCGATGAAGAGGTGGGGGGGCGATGAAGAGGTGGGGGGGCGATGAAGAGGTGGGGGGGGGGCGATGAAGAGGTGGGGGGGGCGATGAAGAGGTGGGGGGGCGATGAAGAGATGGGGGGCGATGAGTTGGGGGGGGCGATGAAGAGATGGGGGGGCGATGAGTTGGGGGGGGCGATGAAGAGGTGGGGGGGCGATGAAGAGGTGGGGGGGGCGATGAAGCGATGGGGGGCGATGAAGAGGTGGGGGGGGCGATGAAGCGATGGGGGGGCGATGAAAAGGTGGGGGGCGATGAAGAGGTGGGGGGGGGCGATGAAGAGGTCGGGGGCACATCGCTTTACAAACGCTGCGACCCGTCTGGTAGGAAAGTCGGCGCTGACGTTCTGGCTGCAGATCTCGGTGTCGCTCTTCGGGAAGCGCTGACGTTGTGGTGGGAAGGGGCTTCTTAACCCTCGGTGTTCCTGCTGTCATGTAGACCGGGGTGAGGTACACTGAGATACCGCTATGAGCGACTTCCTATTTTCCGCTCTGACAACTCTTCCTGTCCTTTGGTGACGTGAGCTGCCGCCGGGTGGGCCGCCCTCCCCTCGGACTCCTCCCAGTTCCGCGTGCCATTAATGGTCCTGGCCTTGGTCTCCGTTTTCTGTCCTTTTTTCCTGTAAAGTTTTGTTGTTTTGGTGTCCGGACCCTCGGGAGATATTTCCATGTTGTATGGTCTGGGTGTGGATCAGTAGGTGATGGTGCGGGACCACCCTATAGATGTCACTGCTGTCCCCTCCGCACACTGACCAGCTCCTTCTTCATGATCCCGCTCTATAGAGACAAGACGCTTCTACGTAAGACCATGGAGAAGATGGAGGCCGAGATCAGCCAGTGGAGGATGAAATGTGAGGAGCTCAGCAAGTCCAGGCAGGAGGCCGTCACTCAGGTACCAGCAAAAATATACAGCGCCGGGGAACAGGTCTACACTATATACATATAGGACTTGTGGGCGGAGTCATCTGTTATAGGGGTGGGGCTATATCAGTGTATAGTCAGAGCAGGAGGAATAGGACTTGTGGGCGGAGTCATCTGTTATAAGGGTGGGGCTATATCAGTGTATAGTCCGAGCATGAGGAATATGACTTGTGGGCGGAGTCATCTGTTATAAGGGTGGGGCTATATCAGTGTATAGTCAAAGCAGGAGGAATATGGCCTGGGGCGGAGTCATCTGTTATAGGGGTGGGGCTATATCAGTGTATAGTCAGAGCAGGAGGAGTATGACTTGTGGGCGGAGTCATCTGTTATAAGGGTGGGGCTATATCAGTGTATAGTCAAAGCAGGAGGAGTATGACTTGTGGGCGGAGTCATCTGTTATAGGGGTGGGGCTATATCAGTGTATAGTCAAAGCAGGAGGAGTATGACTTGTGGGCGGAGTCATCTGTTATAAGGGTGGGGCTATATCAGTGTATAGTCAAAGCAGGAGGAATATGACTTGTGGGCGGAGTCATCTGTTATAAGGGTGGGGCTATATCAGTGTATAGTCAAAGCAGGAGGAGTATGACTTGTGGGCGGAGTCATCTGTTATAGGGGTGGGGCTATATCAGTGTATAGTCAGAGCAGGAGGAGTATGACTTGTGGGCGGAGTCATCTGTTATAGGGGTGGGGCTGTATCAGTGTATAGTCAAAGCAGGAGGAGTATGACTTGTGGGCGGAGTCATCTGTTATAAGGGTGGGGCTATATCAGTGTATAGTCAAAGCAGAAGGAGTATGACTTGTGGGCGGAGTCATCTGTTATAGGGGTGGGGCTGTATCAGTGTATAGTCAAAGCAGGAGTATGACTTGTGGGCGGAGTCATCTGTTATAGGGGTGGGGCTATATCAGTGTATAGTCAGAGCAGGAGGAATATGGCCTGAGGGCGGAGTCATCTGTTATAGG
>NW_027464231.1:0-188095 GCF_050947455.1 Rhinoderma darwinii
AGCTATATACTGATAGTACACAGGCATATATCTATATACTGATAGTACACAGGCATATATCTATATACTGATAGTACACAGGCATATATCTATATACTGATAGTACACAGGCATATATCTATATACTGATAGTACACAGGCATATATCTATATACTGATAGCACACAGGCATATATCTATATACTGATAGTACACAGGCATATATCTATATACTGATAGTACACAGACATATATCTATATACTGATAGTACACAGGCATACATCTATACACTGATAGTACACAGGCATATATCTATATACTGATAGTACAGAGGCATATATCTTTATACTGATAGCAAACAGGCATATATCTATATACTGATAGCACACAGGCATATATCTATATACTGATAGTACACAGGCATATATCTATATACTGATAGCACACAGGCATATATCTATATACTGATAGCACACAGGCATATATCTATATACTGATAGCACACAGGCATATATCTATATACTGATAGTACACAGGCATATATATACTGATAGTACACAGGCATATATCTATATACTGATAGCACACAGGCATATATCTATATACTGATAGTACACAGGCATATATCTATACACTGATAGTACAGAGGCATATATCTATATACTGATAGTACACAGGCATATATCTATATACTGATAGCACACAGGCATATATCTATATACGGATAGTACACAGGCATATATCAATATACTGATAGTACACAGGCATACATCTATATACTGATAGTACACAGGCATATATCTATATACTGATAGTAGACAGGCATATATCTTTATACTGATAGCACACAGGCATATATCTATATACTGATAGTACACAGGCATACATCTATATACTGATAGCACACAGGCATACATCTATATACTGATAGTACACAGGCATACATCTATATACTGATAGTACACAGGCACATATCTATATACTGATAGTACACAGGCATATATCTATATACTGATAGTACACAGGCATATATCTATATACTGATAGCACACAGGCATATATCTATATACTGATAGCACACAGGCATATATCTATATACTGATAGTACACAGGCATATATCTATATACTGATAGTACACAGGCACATATCTATATACAGATAGCACACAGGCACATATCTATATACTGATAGCACACAGGCATATATCTATATATTGATAGTACACAGGCATATATCTATATACTGATAGTACACAGACATATATCTATATACTGATAGTACACAGGCATACATCTATACACTGATAGCACACAGGCATATATCTATATACTGATAGTACACAGGCATATATCTATATACTGATAGTACACAGGCATATATCTATATACTGATAGCACACAGGCATATATCTATACACTGATAGTACACAGGCATATATCTATATACTGATAGTACACAGGCAGATATCTATATACTGATAGTACACAGGCATATATCTATATACTGATAGTACACAGGCATATATCTATACACTGATAGCACACAGGAGTATATCTATATACTGATAGTACACAGGCATATATCTATATACTGATAGTATATAGTATAGTATAGTATATATACTGATAGTACACAGGCATATATCTATATACTGATAGTACACAGGCATATATCTATATACTGATAGTACACAGGCTTATATCTATATACTGATAGTACACAGGCATATATCTATATACTGATAGTACACAGGCATATATCTATATACTGATAGTACACAGGCACATATCTATATACTGATAGTACACAGGCATATATCTATATACTGATAGTACACAGGCATATATCTATATACTCATAGTACACAGGCATATATCTATATACTGATAGTACACAGGCATATATCTATATACTGATAGCACACAGGCATATATCTATATACTGATAGCACACAGGCATATATCTATATACTGATAGCACACAGGCATACATCTATATACTGATAGCACACAGGCATACATCTATATACTGATAGCACACAGGCATACATCTATATACTGATAGTACACAGGCACATATCTATATACTGATAGTACACAGGCATATATCTATATACTGATAGTACACAGGCATATATCTATATACTGATAGCACACAGGCATATATCTATATACTGATAGCACACAGGCATATATCTATATACTGATAGTACACAGGCATATATCTATATACTGATAGTACACAGGCACATATCTATATACAGATAGCACACAGGCACATATCTATATACTGATAGCACACAGGCATATATCTATATATTGATAGTACACAGGCATATATCTATATACTGATAGTACACAGGCATATATCTATATACTGATAGCACACAGGCATATATCTATATACTGATAGTACACAGGCATATATCTATATACTGATAGCACACAGGCATATATCTATATACTGATAGTACACAGGCATATATCTATATACTGATAGTACACAGGCATTTATCTATATACTGATAGCACACAGGCATATATCTATATACTGATAGTACACAGGCATATATCTATATACTGATAATACACAGGCATATATCTATACACTGATAGTATACAGGCATATATCTATATACTGATAGTACACAGGCATATATCTATATACTGATAGTACACAGGCATATATCTATATACTGATAGTACACAGGCATATATCTATAAACTGATAGTACACAGGCATATATCTATAAACTGATAGTACACAGGCATATATCTATATACTGATAGTACACAGGCATATATCTATATACTGATAGTACCCTGGCATATATCTATATACTGATAGCACAGAGGCATATATCTATATACTGATAGTACACAGGCATATATCTATATACTGATAGTACACGGGCATATATCTATATACTGATAGTACACGGGCATATATCTATATACTGATAGTACAGAGGCATATATCTATATACTGATAGTACACAGGCATATATCTATATACTGATAGTACACCGGGATATATCTATACACTGATAGTACACAGGCATATATCTATATACTGATAGCACACAGGCATATATCTATATACTGATAGCACACAGGCATATATCTATATACTGATAGCACACAGGCATATATCTATATACTGATAGTACACAGGCATATATCTATATACTGATAGCACACAGGCATATATCTATATACTGATAGTACACAGGCATATATCTATATACTGATAGTACACAGGCATATATCTATACACTGATAGTACACAGGCATATATCTATACACTGATAGCACACAGACATATATCTATATACTGATAGTACACAGGCATATATCTATATACTGATAGTACACAGGCATATATCTATATACTGATAGTACACAGGCATATATCTATATACTGATAGTACACAGGCATACATCTATACACTGATAGTACACAGGCATATATCTATATACTGATAGTACACAGACATATATCTATATACTGATAGTACACAGGCATACATCTATACACTGATAGCACACAGGCATATATCTATATACTGATAGTACACAGGCATATATCTATATACTGATAGCACACAGGCATATATCTATATACTGATAGTACACAGACATATATCTATATACTGATAGTACACAGGCATATATCTATACACTGATAGTACACAGGCATATATCTATATACTGATAGTACACAGGCATATATCTATATACTGATAGTACACAGGCATATATCTATATACTGATAGTACAGAGGCATATATCTATATACTGATAGCACACAGGCATATATCTATATACTGATAGTACACAGGCATATATCTATATACTGATAGTACACAGGCATATATCTATATACTGATAGTACACAGGCATATATCTATATACTGATAGTACACAGGCATATATCTATATACTGATAGCACACAGGCATATATCTATATACTGATAGCACACAGGCATATATCTATATACTGATAGTACACAGGCATATATCTATACACTGATAGTACACAGGCATATATCTATACACTGATAGCACACAGACATATATCTATATACTGATAGTACACAGGCATATATCTATATACTGATAGTACACAGGCATATATCTATATACTGATAGTACACATGCATATATCTATATACTGATAGCACACAGACATATATCTATATACTGATAGTACACAGGCATATATCTATATACTGATAGTACACAGGCATATATCTATATACTGATAGTACCCTGGCATATATCTATATACTGATAGCACAGAGGCATATATCTATATACTGATAGTACACAGGCATATATCTATATACTGATAGTACACGGGCATATATCTATATACTGATAGTACACGGGCATATATCTATATACTGATAGTACAGAGGCATATATCTATATACTGATAGTACACAGGCATATATCTATATACTGATAGTACACCGGGATATATCTATACACTGATAGTACACAGGCATATATCTATATACTGATAGCACACAGGCATATATCTATATACTGATAGCACACAGGCATATATCTATATACTGATAGCACACAGGCATATATCTATATACTGATAGTACACAGGCATATATCTATATACTGATAGCACACAGGCATATATCTATATACTGATAGTACACAGGCATATATCTATATACTGATAGTACACAGGCATATATCTATACACTGATAGTACACAGGCATATATCTATACACTGATAGCACACAGACATATATCTATATACTGATAGTACACAGGCATATATCTATATACTGATAGTACACAGACATATATCTATATACTGATAGTACACAGGCATACATCTATACACTGATAGCACACAGGCATATATCTATATACTGATAGTACACAGGCATATATCTATATACTGATAGTACACAGGCATATATCTATATACTGATAGTACCCTGGCATATATCTATATACTGATAGCACAGAGGCATATATCTATATACTGATAGTACACAGGCATATATCTATATACTGATAGTACACGGGCATATATCTATATACTGATAGTACACGGGCATATATCTATATACTGATAGTACAGAGGCATATATCTATATACTGATAGTACACAGGCATATATCTATATACTGATAGTACACCGGGATATATCTATACACTGATAGTACACAGGCATATATCTATATACTGATAGCACACAGGCATATATCTATATACTGATAGCACACAGGCATATATCTATATACTGATAGCACACAGGCATATATCTATATACTGATAGTACACAGGCATATATCTATATACTGATAGCACACAGGCATATATCTATATACTGATAGTACACAGGCATATATCTATATACTGATAGTACACAGGCATATATCTATACACTGATAGTACACAGGCATATATCTATACACTGATAGCACACAGACATATATCTATATACTGATAGTACACAGGCATATATCTATATACTGATAGTACACAGGCATATATCTATATACTGATAGTACACAGGCATATATCTATATACTGATAGTACACAGGCATACATCTATACACTGATAGTACACAGGCATATATCTATATACTGATAGTACACAGACATATATCTATATACTGATAGTACACAGGCATACATCTATACACTGATAGCACACAGGCATATATCTATATACTGATAGTACACAGGCATATATCTATATACTGATAGCACACAGGCATATATCTATATACTGATAGTACACAGACATATATCTATATACTGATAGTACACAGGCATATATCTATACACTGATAGTACACAGGCATATATCTATATACTGATAGTACACAGGCATATATCTATATACTGATAGTACACAGGCATATATCTATATACTGATAGTACAGAGGCATATATCTATATACTGATAGCACACAGGCATATATCTATATACTGATAGTACACAGGCATATATCTATATACTGATAGTACACAGGCATATATCTATATACTGATAGTACACAGGCATATATCTATATACTGATAGTACACAGGCATATATCTATATACTGATAGCACACAGGCATATATCTATATACTGATAGCACACAGGCATATATCTATATACTGATAGTACACAGGCATATATCTATACACTGATAGTACACAGGCATATATCTATACACTGATAGCACACAGACATATATCTATATACTGATAGTACACAGGCATATATCTATATACTGATAGTACACAGGCATATATCTATATACTGATAGTACACATGCATATATCTATATACTGATAGCACACAGACATATATCTATATACTGATAGTACACAGGCATATATCTATATACTGATAGTACACAGGCATATATCTATATACTGATAGTACACAGACATATATCTATATACTGATAGTACACAGGCATACATCTATACACTGATAGCACACAGGCATATATCTATATACTGATAGTACACAGGCATATATCTATATACTGATAGTACACAGGCATATATCTATATACTGATAGCACACAGGCATATATGTATACACTGATAGTACACAGGCATATATCTATATACTGATAGTACACAGGCAGATATCTATATACTGATAGTACACAGGCATATATCTATATACTGATAGTACACAGGCATATATCTATACACTGATAGCACACAGGAGTATATCTATATACTGATAGTACACAGGCATATATCTATATACTGATAGTATATAGTATAGTATAGTATATATACTGATAGTACACAGGCATATATCTATATACTGATAGTACACAGGCATATATCTATATACTGATAGTACACAGGCATATATCTATATGCTGATAGTACACAGGCATATATCTATATACTGATAGTACACAGGCATATATCTATATACTGATAGTACACAGGCATATATCTATATACTGATAGTAAACAGGCACATATCTATATACTGATAGTACACAGGCATATATCTATATACTGATAGTACACAGGCATATATCTATATACTCATAGTACACAGGCATATATCTATATACTGATAGTATACAGGCATATATCTATATACTGATAGTACACAGGCATATATCTATATACTGATAGTACACAGGCATATATCTATATACTGATAGTACACAGGCATATATCTATATACTGATAGTACACAGGCATATATCTATACACTGATAGCACACAGGAGTATAGCTATATACTGATAGTACACAGGCATATATCTATATACTGATAGTACACAGGCATATATCTATATACTGATAGTACACAGGCATATATCTATATACTGATAGTACACAGGCATATATCTATATACTGATAGTACACAGGCATATATCTATATACTGATAGCACACAGGCATATATCTATATACTGATAGTACACAGGCATATATCTATATACTGATAGTACACAGACATATATCTATATACTGATAGTACACAGGCATACATCTATACACTGATAGTACACAGGCATATATCTATATACTGATAGTACAGAGGCATATATCTTTATACTGATAGCAAACAGGCATATATCTATATACTGATAGCACACAGGCATATATCTATATACTGATAGTACACAGGCATATATCTATATACTGATAGCACACAGGCATATATCTATATACTGATAGCACACAGGCATATATCTATATACTGATAGCACACAGGCATATATCTATATACTGATAGTACACAGGCATATATATACTGATAGTACACAGGCATATATCTATATACTGATAGCACACAGGCATATATCTATATACTGATAGTACACAGGCATATATCTATACACTGATAGTACAGAGGCATATATCTATATACTGATAGTACACAGGCATATATCTATATACTGATAGCACACAGGCATATATCTATATACGGATAGTACACAGGCATATATCAATATACTGATAGTACACAGGCATACATCTATATACTGATAGTACACAGGCACATATCTATATACAGATAGCACACAGGCACATATCTATATACTGATAGCACACAGGCATATATCTATATATTGATAGTACACAGGCATACATCTATATACTGATAGCACACAGGCATACATCTATATACTGATAGTACACAGGCATACATCTATATACTGATAGTACACAGGCACATATCTATATACTGATAGTACACAGGCATATATCTATATACTGATAGCACACAGGCATATATCTATATACTGATAGCACACAGGCATATATCTATATACTGATAGTACACAGGCATATATCTATATACTGATAGTACACAGGCACATATCTATATACAGATAGCACACAGGCACATATCTATATACTGATAGCACACAGGCATATATCTATATATTGATAGTACACAGGCATATATCTATATACTGATAGTACACAGGCATACATCTATACACTGATAGCACACAGGCATATATCTATATACTGATAGTACACAGGCATATATCTATATACTGATAGTACACAGGCATATATCTATATACTGATAGCACACAGGCATATATCTATACACTGATAGTACACAGGCATATATCTATATACTGATAGTACACAGGCAGATATCTATATACTGATAGTACACAGGCATATATCTATATACTGATAGTACACAGGCATATATCTATACACTGATAGCACACAGGAGTATATCTATATACTGATAGTACACAGGCATATATCTATATACTGATAGTATATAGTATAGTATAGTATATATACTGATAGTACACAGGCATATATCTATATACTGATAGTACACAGGCATATATCTATATACTGATAGTACACAGGCATATATCTATATACTGATAGTACACAGGCATATATCTATATACTGATAGTACACAGGCATATATCTATATACTGATAGTACACAGGCATATATCTATATACTGATAGTACACAGGCACATATCTATATACTGATAGTACACAGGCATATATCTATATACTGATAGTACACAGGCATATATCTATATACTCATAGTACACAGGCATATATCTATATACTGATAGTACACAGGCATATATCTATATACTGATAGCACACAGGCATATATCTATATACTGATAGCACACAGGCATATATCTATATACTGATAGCACACAGGCATACATCTATATACTGATAGTACACAGGCATACATCTATATACTGATAGTACACAGGCACATATCTATATACTGATAGTACACAGGCATATATCTATATACTGATAGTACACAGGCATATATCTATATACTGATAGCACACAGGCATATATCTATATACTGATAGCACACAGGCATATATCTATATACTGATAGTACACAGGCATATATATATATACTGATAGTACACAGGCACATATCTATATACAGATAGCACACAGGCACATATCTATATACTGATAGCACACAGGCATATATCTATATATTGATAGTACACAGGCATATATCTATATACTGATAGTACACAGGCATATATCTATATACTGATAGCACACAGGCATATATCTATATACTGATAGTACACAGGCATATATCTATATACTGATAGCACACAGGCATATATCTATATACTGATAGTACACAGGCATATATCTATATACTGATAGTACACAGGCATTTATCTATATACTGATAGCACACAGGCATATATCTATATACTGATAGTACACAGGCATATATCTATATACTGATAATACACAGGCATATATCTATACACTGATAGTATACAGGCATATATCTATATACTGATAGTACACAGGCATATATCTATGTACTGATAGTACACAGGCATATATCTATATACTGATAGTACACAGGCATATATCTATAAACTGATAGTACACAGGCATATATCTATATACTGATAGTACACAGGCATATATCTATATACTGATAGTACCCTGGCATATATCTATATACTGATAGCACAGAGGCATATATCTATATACTGATAGTACACAGGCATATATCTATATACTGATAGTACAGAGGCATATATCTTTATACTGATAGCAAACAGGCATATATCTATATACTGATAGCACACAGGCATATATCTATATACTGATAGTACACAGGCATATATCTATATACTGATAGCACACAGGCATATATCTATATACTGATAGCACACAGGCATATATCTATATACTGATAGCACACAGGCATATATCTATATACTGATAGTACACAGGCATATATATACTGATAGTACACAGGCATATATCTATATACTGATAGCACACAGGCATATATCTATATACTGATAGTACACAGGCATATATCTATACACTGATAGTACAGAGGCATATATCTATATACTGATAGTACACAGGCATATATCTATATACTGATAGCACACAGGCATATATCTATATACGGATAGTACACAGGCATATATCAATATACTGATAGTACACAGGCATACATCTATATACTGATAGTACACAGGCATATATCTATATACTGATAGTAGACAGGCATATATCTTTATACTGATAGCACACAGGCATATATCTATATACTGATAGTACACAGGCATACATCTATATACTGATAGCACACAGGCATACATCTATATACTGATAGTACACAGGCATACATCTATATACTGATAGTACACAGGCACATATCTATATACTGATAGTACACAGGCATATATCTATATACTGATAGTACACAGGCATATATCTATATACTGATAGCACACAGGCATATATCTATATACTGATAGCACACAGGCATATATCTATATACTGATAGTACACAGGCATATATCTATATACTGATAGTACACAGGCACATATCTATATACAGATAGCACACAGGCACATATCTATATACTGATAGCACACAGGCATATATCTATATATTGATAGTACACAGGCATATATCTATATACTGATAGTACACAGACATATATCTATATACTGATAGTACACAGGCATACATCTATACACTGATAGCACACAGCCATATATCTATATACTGATAGTACACAGGCATATATCTATATACTGATAGTACACAGGCATATATCTATATACTGATAGC
The DNA here is from genome assembly GCF_050947455.1 of Rhinoderma darwinii. NCBI lineage: Eukaryota > Metazoa > Chordata > Amphibia > Anura > Rhinodermatidae > Rhinoderma > Rhinoderma darwinii. The sequence continues at coordinate 11,093 of NW_027464231.1, forward strand.
ACACAGGCATATATCTATACACTGATAGTACACAGGCATATATCTATATACTGATAGTACACAGGCAGATATCTATATACTGATAGTACACAGGCATATATCTATATACTGATAGTACACAGGCATATATCTATACACTGATAGCACACAGGAGTATATCTATATACTGATAGTACACAGGCATATATCTATATACTGATAGTATATAGTATAGTATAGTATATATACTGATAGTACACAGGCATATATCTATATACTGATAGTACACAGGCATATATCTATATACTGATAGTACACAGGCATATATCTATATACTGATAGTACACAGGCATATATCTATATACTGATAGTACACAGGCATATATCTATATACTGATAGTACACAGGCACATATCTATATACTGATAGTACACAGGCATATATCTATATACTGATAGTACACAGGCATATATCTATATACTCATAGTACACAGGCATATATCTATATACTGATAGTACACAGGCATATATCTATATACTGATAGCACACAGGCATATATCTATATACTGATAGCACACAGGCATATATCTATATACTGATAGCACACAGGCATACATCTATATACTGATAGTACACAGGCATACATCTATATACTGATAGTACACAGGCACATATCTATATACTGATAGTACACAGGCATATATCTATATACTGATAGTACACAGGCATATATCTATATACTGATAGCACACAGGCATATATCTATATACTGATAGCACACAGGCATATATCTATATACTGATAGTACACAGGCATATATATATATACTGATAGTACACAGGCACATATCTATATACAGATAGCACACAGGCACATATCTATATACTGATAGCACACAGGCATATATCTATATATTGATAGTACACAGGCATATATCTATATACTGATAGTACACAGGCATATATCTATATACTGATAGCACACAGGCATATATCTATATACTGATAGTACACAGGCATATATCTATATACTGATAGCACACAGGCATATATCTATATACTGATAGTACACAGGCATATATCTATATACTGATAGTACACAGGCATTTATCTATATACTGATAGCACACAGGCATATATCTATATACTGATAGTACACAGGCATATATCTATATACTGATAATACACAGGCATATATCTATACACTGATAGTATACAGGCATATATCTATATACTGATAGTACACAGGCATATATCTATGTACTGATAGTACACAGGCATATATCTATATACTGATAGTACACAGGCATATATCTATAAACTGATAGTACACAGGCATATATCTATATACTGATAGTACACAGGCATATATCTATATACTGATAGTACCCTGGCATATATCTATATACTGATAGCACAGAGGCATATATCTATATACTGATAGTACACAGGCATATATCTATATACTGATAGTACAGAGGCATATATCTTTATACTGATAGCAAACAGGCATATATCTATATACTGATAGCACACAGGCATATATCTATATACTGATAGTACACAGGCATATATCTATATACTGATAGCACACAGGCATATATCTATATACTGATAGCACACAGGCATATATCTATATACTGATAGCACACAGGCATATATCTATATACTGATAGTACACAGGCATATATATACTGATAGTACACAGGCATATATCTATATACTGATAGCACACAGGCATATATCTATATACTGATAGTACACAGGCATATATCTATACACTGATAGTACAGAGGCATATATCTATATACTGATAGTACACAGGCATATATCTATATACTGATAGCACACAGGCATATATCTATATACGGATAGTACACAGGCATATATCAATATACTGATAGTACACAGGCATACATCTATATACTGATAGTACACAGGCATATATCTATATACTGATAGTAGACAGGCATATATCTTTATACTGATAGCACACAGGCATATATCTATATACTGATAGTACACAGGCATACATCTATATACTGATAGCACACAGGCATACATCTATATACTGATAGTACACAGGCATACATCTATATACTGATAGTACACAGGCACATATCTATATACTGATAGTACACAGGCATATATCTATATACTGATAGTACACAGGCATATATCTATATACTGATAGCACACAGGCATATATCTATATACTGATAGCACACAGGCATATATCTATATACTGATAGTACACAGGCATATATCTATATACTGATAGTACACAGGCACATATCTATATACAGATAGCACACAGGCACATATCTATATACTGATAGCACACAGGCATATATCTATATATTGATAGTACACAGGCATATATCTATATACTGATAGTACACAGACATATATCTATATACTGATAGTACACAGGCATACATCTATACACTGATAGCACACAGCCATATATCTATATACTGATAGTACACAGGCATATATCTATATACTGATAGTACACAGGCATATATCTATATACTGATAGCACACAGGCATATATCTATACACTGATAGTACACAGGCATATATCTATATACTGATAGTACACAGGCAGATATCTATATACTGATAGTACACAGGCATATATCTATATACTGATAGTACACAGGCATATATCTATACACTGATAGCACACAGGAGTATATCTATATACTGATAGTACACAGGCATATATCTATATACTGATAGTATATAGTATAGTATAGTATATATACTGATAGTACACAGGCATATATCTATATACTGATAGTACACAGGCATATATCTATATACTGATAGTACACAGGCATATATCTATATACTGATAGTACACAGGCATATATCTATATACTGATAGTACACAGGCATATATCTATATACTGATAGTACACAGGCACATATCTATATACTGATAGCACACAGGCATATATCTATATACTGATAGTACACAGGCATATATCTATATACTCATAGTACACAGGCATATATCTATATACTGATAGTACACAGGCATATATCTATATACTGATAGCACACAGGCATATATCTATATACTGATAGCACACAGGCATATATCTATATACTGATAGCACACAGGCATACATCTATATACTGATAGCACACAGGCATACATCTATATACTGATAGCACACAGGCATACATCTATATACTGATAGTACACAGGCACATATCTATATACTGATAGTACACAGGCATATATCTATATACTGATAGTACACAGGCATATATCTATATACTGATAGCACACAGGCATATATCTATATACTGATAGCACACAGGCATATATCTATATACTGATAGTACACAGGCATATATCTATATACTGATAGTACACAGGCACATATCTATATACAGATAGCACACAGGCACATATCTATATACTGATAGCACACAGGCATATATCTATATATTGATAGTACACAGGCATATATCTATATACTGATAGTACACAGGCATATATCTATATACTGATAGCACACAGGCATATATCTATATACTGATAGTACACAGGCATATATCTATATACTGATAGCACACAGGCATATATCTATATACTGATAGTACACAGGCATATATCTATATACTGATAGTACACAGGCATTTATCTATATACTGATAGCACACAGGCATATATCTATATACTGATAGTACACAGGCATATATCTATATACTGATAATACACAGGCATATATCTATACACTGATAGTATACAGGCATATATCTATATACTGATAGTACACAGGCATATATCTATATACTGATAGTACACAGGCATATATCTATATACTGATAGTACACAGGCATATATCTATAAACTGATAGTACACAGGCATATATCTATAAACTGATAGTACACAGGCATATATCTATATACTGATAGTACACAGGCATATATCTATATACTGATAGTACCCTGGCATATATCTATATACTGATAGCACAGAGGCATATATCTATATACTGATAGTACACAGGCATATATCTATATACTGATAGTACACGGGCATATATCTATATACTGATAGTACACGGGCATATATCTATATACTGATAGTACAGAGGCATATATCTATATACTGATAGTACACAGGCATATATCTATATACTGATAGTACACCGGGATATATCTATACACTGATAGTACACAGGCATATATCTATATACTGATAGCACACAGGCATATATCTATATACTGATAGCACACAGGCATATATCTATATACTGATAGCACACAGGCATATATCTATATACTGATAGTACACAGGCATATATCTATATACTGATAGCACACAGGCATATATCTATATACTGATAGTACACAGGCATATATCTATATACTGATAGTACACAGGCATATATCTATACACTGATAGTACACAGGCATATATCTATACACTGATAGCACACAGACATATATCTATATACTGATAGTACACAGGCATATATCTATATACTGATAGTACACAGGCATATATCTATATACTGATAGTACACAGGCATATATCTATATACTGATAGTACACAGGCATACATCTATACACTGATAGTACACAGGCATATATCTATATACTGATAGTACACAGACATATATCTATATACTGATAGTACACAGGCATACATCTATACACTGATAGCACACAGGCATATATCTATATACTGATAGTACACAGGCATATATCTATATACTGATAGCACACAGGCATATATCTATATACTGATAGTACACAGACATATATCTATATACTGATAGTACACAGGCATATATCTATACACTGATAGTACACAGGCATATATCTATATACTGATAGTACACAGGCATATATCTATATACTGATAGTACACAGGCATATATCTATATACTGATAGTACAGAGGCATATATCTATATACTGATAGCACACAGGCATATATCTATATACTGATAGTACACAGGCATATATCTATATACTGATAGTACACAGGCATATATCTATATACTGATAGTACACAGGCATATATCTATATACTGATAGTACACAGGCATATATCTATATACTGATAGCACACAGGCATATATCTATATACTGATAGCACACAGGCATATATCTATATACTGATAGTACACAGGCATATATCTATACACTGATAGTACACAGGCATATATCTATACACTGATAGCACACAGACATATATCTATATACTGATAGTACACAGGCATATATCTATATACTGATAGTACACAGGCATATATCTATATACTGATAGTACACATGCATATATCTATATACTGATAGCACACAGACATATATCTATATACTGATAGTACACAGGCATATATCTATATACTGATAGTACACAGGCATATATCTATATACTGATAGTACACAGACATATATCTATATACTGATAGTACACAGGCATACATCTATACACTGATAGCACACAGGCATATATCTATATACTGATAGTACACAGGCATATATCTATATACTGATAGTACACAGGCATATATCTATATACTGATAGCACACAGGCATATATGTATACACTGATAGTACACAGGCATATATCTATATACTGATAGTACACAGGCAGATATCTATATACTGATAGTACACAGGCATATATCTATATACTGATAGTACACAGGCATATATCTATACACTGATAGCACACAGGAGTATATCTATATACTGATAGTACACAGGCATATATCTATATACTGATAGTATATAGTATAGTATAGTATATATACTGATAGTACACAGGCATATATCTATATACTGATAGTACACAGGCATATATCTATATACTGATAGTACACAGGCATATATCTATATGCTGATAGTACACAGGCATATATCTATATACTGATAGTACACAGGCATATATCTATATACTGATAGTACACAGGCATATATCTATATACTGATAGTAAACAGGCACATATCTATATACTGATAGTACACAGGCATATATCTATATACTGATAGTACACAGGCATATATCTATATACTCATAGTACACAGGCATATATCTATATACTGATAGTATACAGGCATATATCTATATACTGATAGTACACAGGCATATATCTATATACTGATAGTACACAGGCATATATCTATATACTGATAGTACACAGGCATATATCTATATACTGATAGTACACAGGCATATATCTATACACTGATAGCACACAGGAGTATAGCTATATACTGATAGTACACAGGCATATATCTATATACTGATAGTACACAGGCATATATCTATATACTGATAGTACACAGGCATATATCTATATACTGATAGTACACAGGCATATATCTATATACTGATAGTACACAGGCATATATCTATATACTGATAGCACACAGGCATATATCTATATACTGATAGTACACAGGCATATATCTATATACTGATAGTACACAGACATATATCTATATACTGATAGTACACAGGCATACATCTATACACTGATAGTACACAGGCATATATCTATATACTGATAGTACAGAGGCATATATCTTTATACTGATAGCAAACAGGCATATATCTATATACTGATAGCACACAGGCATATATCTATATACTGATAGTACACAGGCATATATCTATATACTGATAGCACACAGGCATATATCTATATACTGATAGCACACAGGCATATATCTATATACTGATAGCACACAGGCATATATCTATATACTGATAGTACACAGGCATATATATACTGATAGTACACAGGCATATATCTATATACTGATAGCACACAGGCATATATCTATATACTGATAGTACACAGGCATATATCTATACACTGATAGTACAGAGGCATATATCTATATACTGATAGTACACAGGCATATATCTATATACTGATAGCACACAGGCATATATCTATATACGGATAGTACACAGGCATATATCAATATACTGATAGTACACAGGCATACATCTATATACTGATAGTACACAGGCATATATCTATATACTGATAGTACACAGGCATATATCTTTATACTGATAGCACACAGGCATATATCTATATACTGATAGTACACAGGCATACATCTATATACTGATAGCACACAGGCATACATCTATATACTGATAGTACACAGGCATACATCTATATACTGATAGTACACAGGCACATATCTATATACTGATAGTACACAGGCATATATCTATATACTGATAGTACACAGGCATATATCTATATACTGATAGCACACAGGCATATATCTATATACTGATAGCACACAGGCATATATCTATATACTGATAGTACACAGGCATATATCTATATACTGATAGTACACAGGCACATATCTATATACAGATAGCACACAGGCACATATCTATATACTGATAGCACACAGGCATATATCTATATATTGATAGTACACAGGCATATATCTATATACTGATAGTACACAGACATATATCTATATACTGATAGTACACAGGCATACATCTATACACTGATAGCACACAGGCATATATCTATATACTGATAGTACACAGGCATATATCTATATACTGATAGTACACAGGCATATATCTATATACTGATAGCACACAGGCATATATCTATACACTGATAGTACACAGGCATATATCTATATACTGATAGTACACAGGCAGATATCTATATACTGATAGTACACAGGCATATATCTATATACTGATAGTACACAGGCATATATCTATACACTGATAGCACACAGGAGTATATCTATATACTGATAGTACACAGGCATATATCTATATACTGATAGTATATAGTATAGTATAGTATATATACTGATAGTACACAGGCATATATCTATATACTGATAGTACACAGGCATATATCTATATACTGATAGTACACAGGCATATATCTATATACTGATAGTACACAGGCATATATCTATATACTGATAGTACACAGGCATATATCTATATACTGATCGTACACAGGCATATATCTATATACTGATAGTACACAGGCACATATCTATATACTGATAGTACACAGGCATATATCTATATACTGATAGTACACAGGCATATATCTATATACTCATAGTACACAGGCATATATCTATATACTGATAGTACACAGGCATATATCTATATACTGATAGCACACAGGCATATATCTATATACTGATAGCACACAGGCATATATCTATATACTGATAGCACACAGGCATACATCTATATACTGATAGTACACAGGCATACATCTATATACTGATAGTACACAGGCACATATCTATATACTGATAGTACACAGGCATATATCTATATACTGATAGTACACAGGCATATATCTATATACTGATAGCACACAGGCATATATCTATATACTGATAGCACACAGGCATATATCTATATACTGATAGTACACAGGCATATATATATATACTGATAGTACACAGGCACATATCTATATACAGATAGCACACAGGCACATATCTATATACTGATAGCACACAGGCATATATCTATATATTGATAGTACACAGGCATATATCTATATACTGATAGTACACAGGCATATATCTATATACTGATAGCACACAGGCATATATCTATATACTGATAGTACACAGGCATATATCTATATACTGATAGCACACAGGCATATATCTATATACTGATAGTACACAGGCATATATCTATATACTGATAGTACACAGGCATTTATCTATATACTGATAGCACACAGGCATATATCTATATACTGATAGTACACAGGCATATATCTATATACTGATAATACACAGGCATATATCTATACACTGATAGTATACAGGCATATATCTATATACTGATAGTACACAGGCATATATCTATATACTGATAGTACACAGGCATATATCTATATACTGATAGTACACAGGCATATATCTATAAACTGATAGTACACAGGCATATATCTATATACTGATAGTACACAGGCATATATCTATATACTGATAGTACCCTGGCATATATCTATATACTGATAGCACAGAGGCATATATCTATATACTGATAGTACACAGGCATATATCTATATACTGATAGTACACGGGCATATATCTATATACTGATAGTACACGGGCATATATCTATATACTGATAGTACAGAGGCATATATCTATATACTGATAGTACACAGGCATATATCTATATACTGATAGTACACCGGGATATATCTATACACTGATAGTACACAGGCATATATCTATATACTGATAGCACACAGGCATATATCTATATACTGATAGCACACAGGCATATATCTATATACTGATAGTACACAGGCATATATCTATATACTGATAGCACACAGGCATATATCTATATACTGATAGTACACAGGCATATATCTATATACTGATAGTACACAGGCATTTATCTATATACTGATAGCACACAGGCATATATCTATATACTGATAGTACACAGGCATATATCTATATACTGATAATACACAGGCATATATCTATACACTGATAGTATACAGGCATATATCTATATACTGATAGTACACAGGCATATATCTATATACTGATAGTACACAGGCATATATCTATATACTGATAGTACACAGGCATATATCTATAAACTGATAGTACACAGGCATATATCTATATACTGATAGTACACAGGCATATATCTATATACTGATAGTACCCTGGCATATATCTATATACTGATAGCACAGAGGCATATATCTATATACTGATAGTACACAGGCATATATCTATATACTGATAGCACACAGGCATATATCTATATACTGATAGCACACAGGCATATATCTATATACTGATAGTACACAGGCACATATCTATATACTGATAGTACCCTGGCATATATCTATATACTGATAGCACAGAGGCATATATCTATATACTGATAGTACACAGGCATATATCTATATACTGATAGCACACAGGCATATATCTATATACTGATAGCACACAGGCATATATCTATATACTGATAGTACACAGGCACATATCTATATACTGATAGTACACAGGCATATATCTATATACTGATAGTACACAGGCATATATCTATATACTGATAGCACACAGGCATATATCTATATACTGATAGTACACAGCCATATATCTATATACTGATAGTACACAGGCATACATCTATATACTGATAGTACACAGGCATATAACTATATACTGATAGTACACAGGCATATATCTATATACTGATAGCACACAGGCATATATCTATATACTGATAGCACACAGGCATATATCTATATACTGATAGTACACAGGCATATATCTATATACTGATAGCACACAGGCATATATCTATATACTGATAGCACACAGGCATATATCTATATACTGATAGTACACAGGCATATATCTATATACTGATAATACACAGGCATATATCTATACACTGATAGTATACAGGCATATATCTATATACTGATAGTACACAGGCATATATCTATATACTGATAATACACAGGCATATATCTATACACTGATAGTATACAGGCATATATCTATATACTGATAGTACACAGGCATATATCTATATACTGATAGTACACAGGCATATATCTATATACTGATAGTACACAGGCATATATCTATAAACTGATAGTACACAGGCATATATCTATATACTGATAGTACACAGGCATATATCTATATACTGATAGTACCCTGGCATATATCTATATACTGATAGCACAGAGGCATATATCTATATACTGATAGTACACAGGCATATATCTATATACTGATAGTACACGGGCATATATCTATATACTGATAGTACACGGGCATATATCTATATACTGATAGTACAGAGGCATATATCTATATACTGATAGTACACAGGCATATATCTATATACTGATAGTACACCGGGATATATCTATACACTGATAGTACACAGGCATATATCTATATACTGATAGCACACAGGCATATATCTATATACTGATAGCACACAGGCATATATCTATATACTGATAGTACACAGGCATATATCTATATACTGATAGCACACAGGCATATATCTATATACTGATAGTACACAGGCATATATCTATATACTGATAGTACACAGGCATTTATCTATATACTGATAGCACACAGGCATATATCTATATACTGATAGTACACAGGCATATATCTATATACTGATAATACACAGGCATATATCTATACACTGATAGTATACAGGCATATATCTATATACTGATAGTACACAGGCATATATCTATATACTGATAGTACACAGGCATATATCTATATACTGATAGTACACAGGCATATATCTATAAACTGATAGTACACAGGCATATATCTATATACTGATAGTACACAGGCATATATCTATATACTGATAGTACCCTGGCATATATCTATATACTGATAGCACAGAGGCATATATCTATATACTGATAGTACACAGGCATATATCTATATACTGATAGCACACAGGCATATATCTATATACTGATAGCACACAGGCATATATCTATATACTGATAGTACACAGGCACATATCTATATACTGATAGTACCCTGGCATATATCTATATACTGATAGCACAGAGGCATATATCTATATACTGATAGTACACAGGCATATATCTATATACTGATAGCACACAGGCATATATCTATATACTGATAGCACACAGGCATATATCTATATACTGATAGTACACAGGCACATATCTATATACTGATAGTACACAGGCATATATCTATATACTGATAGTACACAGGCATATATCTATATACTGATAGCACACAGGCATATATCTATATACTGATAGTACACAGCCATATATCTATATACTGATAGTACACAGGCATACATCTATATACTGATAGTACACAGGCATATAACTATATACTGATAGTACACAGGCATATATCTATATACTGATAGCACACAGGCATATATCTATATACTGATAGCACACAGGCATATATCTATATACTGATAGTACACAGGCATATATCTATATACTGATAGCACACAGGCATATATCTATATACTGATAGCACACAGGCATATATCTATATACTGATAGTACACAGGCATATATCTATATACTGATAATACACAGGCATATATCTATACACTGATAGTATACAGGCATATATCTATATACTGATAGTACACAGGCATATATCTATATACTGATAGTACACAGGCATATATCTATATACTGATAGTACACAGGCATATATCTATATACTGATAGTACACAGGCACATATCTATATACAGATAGCACACAGGCACATATCTATATACTGATAGCACACAGGCATATATCTATATATTGATAGTACACAGGCATATATCTATATACTGATAGTACACAGGCATATATCTATATACTGATAGCACACAGGCATATATCTATATACTGATAGTACACAGCCATATATCTATATACTGATAGTACACAGGCATACATCTATATACTGATAGTACACAGGCATATATCTATATACTGATAGTACACAGGCATATAGCTATATACTGATAGCACACAGGCATATATCTATATACTGATAGCACACAGGCATATATCTATATACTGATAGTACACAGGCATATATCTATATACTGATAACACACAGGCATACATCTATACACTGATAGCACACAGGCATATATCTATATACTGATAGTACACAGGCATATATCTATATACTGATAGTACACAGGCATATATCTATATACTGATAGCACACAGGCATATATCTATACACTGATAGTACACAGGCATATATCTATATACTGATAGTACACAGGCAGATATCTATATACTGATAGTACACAGGCATATATCTATATACTGATAGTACACAGGCATATATCTATACACTGATAGCACACAGGAGTATATCTATATACTGATAGTACACAGGCATATATCTATATACTGATAGTACACAGGCAGATATCTATATACTGATAGTACACAGGCATATATCTATATACTGATAGTACACAGGCATATATCTATACACTGATAGCACACAGGAGTATATCTATATACTGATAGTACACAGGCATATATCTATATACTGATAGTATATAGTATAGTATAGTATATATACTGATAGTACACAGGCATATATCTATATACTGATAGCACACAGGCATATATCTATATACTGATAGTACACAGGCATATATCTATATACTGATAGCACACAGGCATATATCTATATACTGATAGCACACAGGCATATATCTATATACTGATAGCACACAGGCATATATCTATATACTGATAGTACACAGGCATATATATACTGATAGTACACAGGCATATATCTATATACTGATAGCACACAGGCATATATCTATATACTGATAGTACACAGGCATATATCTATACACTGATAGTACAGAGGCATATATCTATATACTGATAGTACACAGGCATATATCTATATACTGATAGCACACAGGCATATATCTATATACGGATAGTACACAGGCATATATCAATATACTGATAGTACACAGGCATACATCTATATACTCATAGTACACAGGCATGTATCTATATACTGATAGTACACAGGCATATATCTATATACTGATAGCACACAGGCATATATCTATATACTGATAGTACACAGGCATATATCTATATACTGATAGTACACAGGCATATATCTATATACTGATAGTACAGAGGCATATATCTATACACTGATAGCACACAGGCATATATCTATACACTGATAGTACACAGGCATATATCTATATACTGATAGTACACAGGCATATATCTATATACTGATAGTACACAGGCATATATCTATATACTGATAGCACACAGGCATATATCTATATACTGATAGTACACAGGCATATATCTATATACTGATAGCACACAGGCATATATCTATATACTGATAGTACACAGGCATATATCTATATACTGATAGCACACAGGTATATATCTATATACTGATAGTACACAGGCATATATCTATATACTGATAGTACACAGGCATATATCTATATACTGATAGTACACAGGCATACATCTATACACTGATAGCACACAGGCATATATCTATACACTGATAGTACACAGGCATATATCTATATACTGATAGCACACAGGCATATATCTATATACTGATAGTACACAGGCATATATCTATATACTGATAGTACACAGGCATATATCTATATACTGATAGTACACAGGCATATATCTATATACTGATAGCACACAGGCATATATCTATATACTGATAGCACACAGGCATATATCTATATACTGATAGTACACAGGCATACATCTATATACTGATAGTACACAGGCACATATCTATATACTGATAGTACACAGGCATATATCTATATACTGATAGTACACAGGCATATATCTATATACTGATAGTACACAGGCATATATCTATATACTGATAGTACACAGGCATATATCTATATACTGATAGTACACAGGCATATATCTATATACTGATAGCACACAGGCATATATCTATATACTGATAGCACACAGGCATATATCTATATACTGATAGTACACAGGCATATATCTATACACTGATAGTACACAGGCATATATCTATACACTGATAGCACACAGACATATATCTATATACTGATAGTACACAGGCATATATCTATATACTGATAGTACACAGGCATATATCTATATACTGATAGTACACATGCATATATCTATATACTGATAGCACACAGACATATAACTATATACTGATAGTACACAGGCATATATCTATATACTGATAGTACACAGGCATATATCTATATACTGATAGTACACAGACATATATCTATATACTGATAGTACACAGGCATACATCTATACACTGATAGCACACAGGCATATATCTATATACTGATAGTACACAGGCATATATCTATATACTGATAGTACACAGGCATATATCTATATACTGATAGCACACAGGCATATATCTATACACTGATAGTACACAGGCATATATCTATATACTGATAGTACACAGGCAGATATCTATATACTGATAGTACACAGGCATATATCTATATACTGATAGTACACAGGCATATATCTATACACTGATAGCACACAGGAGTATATCTATATACTGATAGTACACAGGCATATATCTATATACTGATAGTACACAGGCAGATATCTATATACTGATAGTACACAGGCATATATCTATATACTGATAGTACACAGGCATATATCTATACACTGATAGCACACAGGAGTATATCTATATACTGATAGCACACAGGCATATATCTATATACTGATAGTACACAGCCATATATCTATATACTGATAGTACACAGGCATACATCTATATACTGATAGTACACAGGCATATAACTATATACTGATAGTACACAGGCATATATCTATATACTGATAGCACACAGGCATATATCTATATACTGATAGCACACAGGCATATATCTATATACTGATAGTACACAGGCATATATCTATATACTGATAGCACACAGGCATATATCTATATACTGATAGCACACAGGCATATATCTATATACTGATAGTACACAGGCATATATCTATATACTGATAATACACAGGCATATATCTATACACTGATAGTATACAGGCATATATCTATATACTGATAGTACACAGGCATATATCTATATACTGATAATACACAGGCATATATCTATACACTGATAGTATACAGGCATATATCTATATACTGATAGTACACAGGCATATATCTATATACTGATAGTACACAGGCATATATCTATATACTGATAGTACACAGGCATATATCTATAAACTGATAGTACACAGGCATATATCTATATACTGATAGTACACAGGCATATATCTATATACTGATAGTACCCTGGCATATATCTATATACTGATAGCACAGAGGCATATATCTATATACTGATAGTACACAGGCATATATCTATATACTGATAGTACACGGGCATATATCTATATACTGATAGTACACGGGCATATATCTATATACTGATAGTACAGAGGCATATATCTATATACTGATAGTACACAGGCATATATCTATATACTGATAGTACACCGGGATATATCTATACACTGATAGTACACAGGCATATATCTATATACTGATAGCACACAGGCATATATCTATATACTGATAGCACACAGGCATATATCTATATACTGATAGTACACAGGCATATATCTATATACTGATAGCACACAGGCATATATCTATATACTGATAGTACACAGGCATATATCTATATACTGATAGTACACAGGCATTTATCTATATACTGATAGCACACAGGCATATATCTATATACTGATAGTACACAGGCATATATCTATATACTGATAATACACAGGCATATATCTATACACTGATAGTATACAGGCATATATCTATATACTGATAGTACACAGGCATATATCTATATACTGATAGTACACAGGCATATATCTATATACTGATAGTACACAGGCATATATCTATAAACTGATAGTACACAGGCATATATCTATATACTGATAGTACACAGGCATATATCTATATACTGATAGTACCCTGGCATATATCTATATACTGATAGCACAGAGGCATATATCTATATACTGATAGTACACAGGCATATATCTATATACTGATAGCACACAGGCATATATCTATATACTGATAGCACACAGGCATATATCTATATACTGATAGTACACAGGCACATATCTATATACTGATAGTACCCTGGCATATATCTATATACTGATAGCACAGAGGCATATATCTATATACTGATAGTACACAGGCATATATCTATATACTGATAGCACACAGGCATATATCTATATACTGATAGCACACAGGCATATATCTATATACTGATAGTACACAGGCACATATCTATATACTGATAGTACACAGGCATATATCTATATACTGATAGTACACAGGCATATATCTATATACTGATAGCACACAGGCATATATCTATATACTGATAGTACACAGCCATATATCTATATACTGATAGTACACAGGCATACATCTATATACTGATAGTACACAGGCATATAACTATATACTGATAGTACACAGGCATATATCTATATACTGATAGCACACAGGCATATATCTATATACTGATAGCACACAGGCATATATCTATATACTGATAGTACACAGGCATATATCTATATACTGATAGCACACAGGCATATATCTATATACTGATAGCACACAGGCATATATCTATATACTGATAGTACACAGGCATATATCTATATACTGATAATACACAGGCATATATCTATACACTGATAGTATACAGGCATATATCTATATACTGATAGTACACAGGCATATATCTATATACTGATAGTACACAGGCATATATCTATATACTGATAGTACACAGGCATATATCTATATACTGATAGTACACAGGCACATATCTATATACAGATAGCACACAGGCACATATCTATATACTGATAGCACACAGGCATATATCTATATATTGATAGTACACAGGCATATATCTATATACTGATAGTACACAGGCATATATCTATATACTGATAGCACACAGGCATATATCTATATACTGATAGTACACAGCCATATATCTATATACTGATAGTACACAGGCATACATCTATATACTGATAGTACACAGGCATATATCTATATACTGATAGTACACAGGCATATAGCTATATACTGATAGCACACAGGCATATATCTATATACTGATAGCACACAGGCATATATCTATATACTGATAGTACACAGGCATATATCTATATACTGATAACACACAGGCATACATCTATACACTGATAGCACACAGGCATATATCTATATACTGATAGTACACAGGCATATATCTATATACTGATAGTACACAGGCATATATCTATATACTGATAGCACACAGGCATATATCTATACACTGATAGTACACAGGCATATATCTATATACTGATAGTACACAGGCAGATATCTATATACTGATAGTACACAGGCATATATCTATATACTGATAGTACACAGGCATATATCTATACACTGATAGCACACAGGAGTATATCTATATACTGATAGTACACAGGCATATATCTATATACTGATAGTACACAGGCAGATATCTATATACTGATAGTACACAGGCATATATCTATATACTGATAGTACACAGGCATATATCTATACACTGATAGCACACAGGAGTATATCTATATACTGATAGTACACAGGCATATATCTATATACTGATAGTATATAGTATAGTATAGTATATATACTGATAGTACACAGGCATATATCTATATACTGATAGCACACAGGCATATATCTATATACTGATAGTACACAGGCATATATCTATATACTGATAGCACACAGGCATATATCTATATACTGATAGCACACAGGCATATATCTATATACTGATAGCACACAGGCATATATCTATATACTGATAGTACACAGGCATATATATACTGATAGTACACAGGCATATATCTATATACTGATAGCACACAGGCATATATCTATATACTGATAGTACACAGGCATATATCTATACACTGATAGTACAGAGGCATATATCTATATACTGATAGTACACAGGCATATATCTATATACTGATAGCACACAGGCATATATCTATATACGGATAGTACACAGGCATATATCAATATACTGATAGTACACAGGCATACATCTATATACTCATAGTACACAGGCATGTATCTATATACTGATAGTACACAGGCATATATCTATATACTGATAGCACACAGGCATATATCTATATACTGATAGTACACAGGCATATATCTATATACTGATAGTACACAGGCATATATCTATATACTGATAGTACAGAGGCATATATCTATACACTGATAGCACACAGGCATATATCTATACACTGATAGTACACAGGCATATATCTATATACTGATAGTACACAGGCATATATCTATATACTGATAGTACACAGGCATATATCTATATACTGATAGCACACAGGCATATATCTATATACTGATAGTACACAGGCATATATCTATATACTGATAGCACACAGGCATATATCTATATACTGATAGTACACAGGCATATATCTATATACTGATAGCACACAGGTATATATCTATATACTGATAGTACACAGGCATATATCTATATACTGATAGTACACAGGCATATATCTATATACTGATAGTACACAGGCATACATCTATACACTGATAGCACACAGGCATATATCTATACACTGATAGTACACAGGCATATATCTATATACTGATAGCACACAGGCATATATCTATATACTGATAGTACACAGGCATATATCTATATACTGATAGTACACAGGCATATATCTATATACTGATAGTACACAGGCATATATCTATATACTGATAGCACACAGGCATATATCTATATACTGATAGCACACAGGCATATATCTATATACTGATAGTACACAGGCATACATCTATATACTGATAGTACACAGGCACATATCTATATACTGATAGTACACAGGCATATATCTATATACTGATAGTACACAGGCATATATCTATATACTGATAGTACACAGGCATATATCTATATACTGATAGTACACAGGCATATATCTATATACTGATAGTACACAGGCATATATCTATATACTGATAGCACACAGGCATATATCTATATACTGATAGCACACAGGCATATATCTATATACTGATAGTACACAGGCATATATCTATACACTGATAGTACACAGGCATATATCTATACACTGATAGCACACAGACATATATCTATATACTGATAGTACACAGGCATATATCTATATACTGATAGTACACAGGCATATATCTATATACTGATAGTACACATGCATATATCTATATACTGATAGCACACAGACATATAACTATATACTGATAGTACACAGGCATATATCTATATACTGATAGTACACAGGCATATATCTATATACTGATAGTACACAGACATATATCTATATACTGATAGTACACAGGCATACATCTATACACTGATAGCACACAGGCATATATCTATATACTGATAGTACACAGGCATATATCTATATACTGATAGTACACAGGCATATATCTATATACTGATAGCACACAGGCATATATCTATACACTG
Source organism: Rhinoderma darwinii (assembly GCF_050947455.1). Taxonomy (NCBI): domain Eukaryota; kingdom Metazoa; phylum Chordata; class Amphibia; order Anura; family Rhinodermatidae; genus Rhinoderma; species Rhinoderma darwinii. The sequence continues at coordinate 31,332 of NW_027464231.1, forward strand.
ATAGTACACAGGCATATATCTATATACTGATAGTACACAGGCAGATATCTATATACTGATAGTACACAGGCATATATCTATATACTGATAGTACACAGGCATATATCTATACACTGATAGCACACAGGAGTATATCTATATACTGATAGTACACAGGCATATATCTATATACTGATAGTACACAGGCAGATATCTATATACTGATAGTACACAGGCATATATCTATATACTGATAGTACACAGGCATATATCTATACACTGATAGCACACAGGAGTATATCTATATACTGATAGTACACAGGCATATATCTATATACTGATAGTACACAGGCATATATCTATATACTGATAGCACACAGACATATAACTATATACTGATAGTACACAGGCATATATCTATATACTGATAGTACACAGGCATACATCTATATACTGATAGTACACAGGCATATATCTATATACTGATAGTACACAGGCATATATCTATATACTGATAGCACACAGGCATATATCTATATACTGATAGTACACTGGCATATATCTATATACTGATAGTACACAGGCATATATCTATATACTGATAGTACACAGGCATACATCTATATACTGATAGTGCACAGGCATATATCTATATACTGATAGTACACAGGCATATATCTATATACTGATAGTACACAGGCATATATCTATACACTGATAGCACACAGGAGTATATCTATATACTGATAGTACACAGGCATATATCTATATACTGATAGTACACAGGCATATATCTATACACTGATAGCACACAGGAGTATATCTATATACTGATAGTACACAGGCATATATCTATATATTGATAGTACACAGGCATATATCTATATACTGATAGTACACAGGCGTATATCTATATACTGATAGTACACAGGCATATATCTATATACTGATAGCACACAGGCATATATCTATATACTGATAGTACACAGGCATATATCTATATACTGATAGTACACAGGCATATATCTATATACTGATAGTACACAGGCATATATCTATACACTGATAGCACACAGGCATATATCTATATACTGAAAGTACACAGGCATATATCTATATACTGATAGTACACAGGCATATATCTATATACTGATAGTACACAGGCATATATCTATATACTGATAGTACACAGGCATATATCTATATACTGATAGTACACAGGCACATATCTATATACTGATAGTACACAGGCACATATCTATATACTGATAGTACACAGGCATATATCTATATACTGATAGTACACAGGCGTATATCTATATACTGATAGTACACAGGCAGATATCTATATACTGATAGTACACAGGCATATATCTATATACTGATAGTACACAGGCATATATCTATATACTGATAGTACACAGGCATATATCTATATACTGATAGTACACAGGCATATATCTATATACTGATAGTACACAGGCATATATCTATATACTGATAGTACACAGGCATATATCTATATACTGATAGTACACAGGCATATATCTATATACAGATAGCACACAGGCATACAGCTATACACTGATAGTACACAGGCATATATCTATACACTGATAGCACACAGGCATATATCTATACACTGATAGCACACAGGCGTATATCTATATACCAGTATATTAGCCTGTGCACTGATAGTACACAGGCAGCTGTTAGCACATACCTCAATATGCCCTAACAACAGGAAATATGGTAGGACAGCCCTGGGGTCCTTCAATGGACCCTGGGCTGTCTGCCCATATATAGTATGTCCCTCAATCGGGTAACAGGGATTCCTGCGATTCGATCCAAGGGGCATCTCCCCTACTCCTGAATGCTGCAGTCCGCTGTGATCGCAGCATTCAGGGGAATAGCGGCGGAGATGAGAGGTTTCTCTGATCTCCGCTGTTATAGAGCTGGGCTGCGGATGTGTAATACAACCATTGCCCCGCTCCTGACATAAGTGAGAGCACGGTCAGCATGAGGTGATGCGGCCGGCGCTGCACTATAATAAGCGGCGGTGCAGACACTGAAGACAGAACATGGGGGTGTTTTGCAGCGCGCCCGCCATGTTCTGTCTTCAGTGCCGGCAATCATTAGTGCAGCGCTGGCCGCAACGCATCATCCTGACCCCGCGCACTCGTCATGACTCAGGAGCCGGGCAATGACTATTTAATAAAGATTTTTTGTACTTTTGTATATCATTCAGTATACTATTTCTTTAAGGGCTATGTCCCTTCATGGTTCGCTTCTAGGTTGTCTACTTGCAATAAGGGACCCCAGCATACACCATTTTTTGGTGTGAGGTTTTGTTTAGGTTGTCTCAGCTTGAAGAATAGGCCAATGTTTTTGCAGTATTTAGAAAATCTGAGGAGAGCATATATCAAAATTGCCTATGCATCTAATTTGGGGTGATAATGGAGCATTTATCTTCCCTCTTCCATAAAGTAACTCACCTCTAGTGATGGCTCTAGCTCTGGCATAAGCTCTATGTAGGGACTTTTTAGGGTACCCACGTGCGCGAAATTTGTCATAAAGTTTGTCACATTCAGATTGGAAGGACTTCTCATCGGAGCAGTTTCTTTTCGCTCTGAGATACTGTCCTATGGGAATACCCTTTTTCAGGGCCGGAGGGTGGAAACTTTCCCAATGTAGGAAATTGTTGGTAGCAGTAGTCTTCTGATAGATGTCGGTGTGCACACTGCCACCAGGGTCCAGCGAGATTTTGAGATCCAGGAAATTAATTTCTTTCTCGTGTATTTCGTAAGTGAATTTCATGCCTATGTCATTGATGTTGAGAATCTCCATAAAGTCCAAGAAAAGTGATTTGTCCCCATCCCAAAAAATAAGAATATCATCAATGTATCGACCCCAGAATAAAATGTGACAGGTAAAAAAACATAAATCATCCGTGAAAACAAAACTATCTTCCCACCACCCTAAAAAAAGATTAGCATATGTGGGTGCACAAACTGTGCCCGTGGCACTGCCTTTTATTTGATGGTAAAATTCGCCATCGAACATAAAATTATTGTGGGATAAATGAAATTTAAGTAGTCAAATAATGAATCCATTGTGTGCTTGGAACTGAGTGCCCTTCGTGCTCAAAACATATTGCACAGCAGTTAAACCAAGATCGTGTCTAATGTTAGTGTATAGAGAGTCAACATCAATGCTGGCTATTAAGGTGGTGGCTGTAACAGAAATCCCCTGGATCCTGGTGACAGTGTCCTTAGTATCTCTAAGATAGGGGGCAAGGCTGTGGCAAAGGATGAGAGCATCTCATCTACTTATAAGCTAATCCCTTGCGTGAGGTTATCGTTCCCCGAAACCATAGGTCTGCCTGGTATTGGACGAGATGTTTTATGAACCTTAGGCAAGGCGTAGAATGTTGAAAGGGTTGGATTAGGATTAAACATTCTTTTAAACTCATCCTGTGTGATGAGAAACTGTGATTTTGCCTCCGAAAGTAAGGAATGTAATTCACTAGTGAACTGTTCGGTAGGATTTTTTGCAAGAATGGTATAAGTGGACACATGATCTAAAAGTCTGTGGACCATAGATGTGTAATCATCCCTATCCATAACGACAGTGTTACCCCCCTTGTCAGATGGCTTAACAATGATGGATTCATTCTTAGAGAGTTCATCCAATGCAACCTGCTCCATATGACTGAGGTTACCAAAGACTTTGGATTTAGCGTATTTTAACCCTCGTAGATCTGCACTGACAATCTTGACAAATATGTCGATGTGGCCATATTGGGAGAACGGTGGTGTCATGTGTGACTTTGGTCGCAAAGACGAGAAAGGACCCGTGGCCATAGTAGCTCCAAATTCATTTTCATTAAGAAGTGCTTCGAGGTCAGTAAGAGTCCTCAATTCATTGGGAGTATTTGGAGTGTTCGGAGAAGGGTTAACTTTAAAATGTTTAAGTAGAGCTAACTTCCGTGCAAATAAATGTAGATCTTTGGTCCAAGTGAATTCGTCATAGCCAGGAGTGGGAGGGTATGAAAGGCCTTTCTGTAGAAGCGCCATCTGATATGGGTTCAGTTGTTGGAAAGAAGATAAATGATATATCTGCATTCCGTCATTTTTAGTCATCAGGTCCCCTGACTTCAAGTCCCTCAACTCACCTGATTCCAACCCAAATTGGGTGGTCCTAAAAAAGGAAACGGAGTATTTAGAGTAGATGGACTCTTCCCAGTGCCACTTGACACTGTAATGCTTGCTCCCAATGGTCCAGTGTTCTTCCCCGCTGTGAAGGGGGTGGTAACCGTATTGGTTGTGAACATAGTGGGTAAAGCATAGGAGGAGGAAGAAGAGGGAGCCGACATGGGTACTCTGGATGGATTTTCTTGGCCAGGTTGTATAGGGCATATTTGTTTATTTACTTTAAGAGGTAAAAAGGTTCTTTTTGGAGGATTATATCTCCTGTTATTGGTTTTTCGCTTTGTCCCCAGTCTCTTATCCTCAAGGGATGGCCTAGGGTCATCTGTACCGGAGATATCAGATTCAGAGTAGTCAGTAGATCTAATTTCACGATGGATAACAGGGGGTGTGTGTGTTTACGGAACGAATACGCTTGTCCCGTTTCAAAGTCTTTGCGGTCTCGTATATATTTACGGTGTTGCGTTCCTTCATTTCTCTTTGCAGGCTTTCGATATTTCTTTGTAGTTTGATTTCACAGTTGTTATATTCGGATGTGGTACTGAAGATTTTAATATCCTCAATTTCCTTTTGCAACTGGAGGTTAATTTTATCAAAGGCACTTTTTTCAAAGTCCAAGGGGTAGTGAAGCATGCGTAGAGAATTATCGGTTAGAAGGTCTTCCCACCCTTTAAGGATGTACGCCGACTTTTTGTGCGCAGGCGCGCCCTCCTGGATTTCTGATTGGTGCAGTCCATTGGCCATTCTGATTGGCCTTACGACCCGCTCGTCTCACTATTGACGGCCGGTCTGTTTAGCCTCTTTTCATTGGGTCCCTGCGGACCGACGCCCACTGTCATGGCGGACCGAGGCTTTAAAAGGGTGTGGATCCACAATACGCCGTCAGTAGCCCCATATGAACCCCTGAGGACGCTACGTTCGTAGCGAAACATGTCGGGGGGGCTTCTCGCTATGTTTTATACGCAATGTCTCGCTGACTGTCAGCCGCTGCTATGATCTTGTTTTGCAATTTCAGCGTACTGCAGACGCTGCCTAAACACTGACCCATTACACTGGACTGACTGTTTGCATCTCAGCACGCAGATCTTCTACTGCCAGTGAGCATTGGCTCGTTTTTAAACGAGTGTCGTTTTGTCTTTGATCATTTACTTATTTAATCCTACCCAATAAAAGTTATATTTTATCTTATTGAATACTCCTGTATCTGGCAGGAAACAAGGGCAACCCTTCTCTATTTTGCCTAACCGCAGATTAGTTTCACTTTGTTACAGTGTTGTGCCTGCCAGCCAGCGGGGTCTCCCTTTCCCTTTTTTGCTATAAAAACCACATCAGAAACCGCTTGATTACACTTGATTTTGCGTGTTTGTGTGTGTGTGGGGGGGGGGGGGGGGGTGCTTGCCGCTGATTCTTCAAAAGAGCTGATAAGCGGCTATGAAGTATCAGCGGCGCGCGTTAACACTCCGCTCTGTCACACACACACACAGCACTGCAGACACGAGAAAAGTGTTAAAGGGGTCGTCCAGGAAAACATGGCGCCGCACCTGTCCTCAGGTCGGGTGTGGTATTACAGCTCTGTCCTATTCACTTCAATGGAGGTGAACTGCAATACCAGACACAACCTGAGGACAGGTGCGGCGCTTTGTCTCCAATCCGGACACCCCTTCTGTCCTGAGATGACCCGACGGGGGAGGCGGGTGTCAGAGCCACGCACCGCCATCACTGCAGACAGAACCACAACTACGGCATGAGGGCAGGGCTTGTCCTGAGTGCACTGTCTCTTGTTATGGACAGATTTATAGTCATATGAACCCCGTCTGATGAACCGGTAACCTAGGTCCGATCACATGACAGAGGGGGATCACCAAAAACCCTGTGCACCCTCAGCCCGTCAATCCAGCCCTTTCCTGGTTATATCTGCTTCTGGGAAAGCTGGGTGACCACCATTACCCCTCCTACTGGAGTGTGAGAGGTTCATTAGTCACATCCCCAAACACACTCCAGTAGGAGGGGTAATTGTGGTCACCCAGCTTTCCCAGACCCCTGAACGGTAAATCTCTCTAGTTGTGCTGAGACTGTTTGGGAATGTGACAGGGGTCTGGGAAAGCTGGGTGACCACACTAACACCGGGCATATTATCACCCAGCATTCCTAGGACAGTTACATCATGTGTCCTTTATACAGAGTCTCCTGCACGACTACAGGGGGGGCCGTCGGGTGGGGGGGGGGTCACGAGAGCGGGGGTCTGTGAGATAGAGAGTGGGACAGACACACACACCTTACATGCAGCGCAGCCGGTCTTCATGATGGCGCCTGCTCTCTCCCTGCAAACAGCTGCTCTGCTGTGTGACTCTGACCTGCATCTGCGCAGTACAGAGCCAGAGAGCAGATACAATGGACGGGAGGCGTTCATTGACTCCTATGCACTGTAGCTGCCGTATTCCATCTCTGTATGTGTCGTTAATCAACACATACAGAGATGAAAAAAAAAATGGTAGCCCCCATAGAGACGTAAAAGAAAGAAAAAAATAAAAAGTACTACACAAATAAATACAATTTATTTTAATGACCTACTAAAAGCAATATTATATAAAAAATACAATTTTCCGTGACACAGCCTAGATTTTTCAAATCTGACATATTTCACTTTATGTGGTAATAACGTCGGAATGCTTAAACCTACCCAAGCGATTCTGAGATTGTTTTCTTGTGACACATTGGGCTTTATGTTCGTGGTAAAATTTGGTCGATATATTCAGTCTTCATTTGTGAAAAATTGCTAAATTTTGAGAAAATTTACAAGAAATAGCATTTTTCAGAATTTAAATGCATTTGCTTGTAAAACAGACGGTTATACCGCCCAAAATAGTTACTAGTTCACATTTCCCATATGTCTACTTTAGATTGGCATCGTTTTTTGAACATTCTATTTTTCTTGGACGTTACAAGGCTTAGAACATAAACAGCAATTTCTCATATTCTTAAGAAAATTTCAAAAGCCTTTTTTTTGAAGTTACCAGTTCAGTTCTGAAGTGGATTTGAGGGGCCTATGTATTAGAAACCCCCATAAAACACCCCATTTTAAAAACTAGACCCTTCAAAGTATTCAAAACAGCATTTAGAAGTTTTTTAACCCTTCAGGCATTTCACAGGAATTAAAGCAAAGTGGAAATGAAATTTGCAAATTTAATTTTTTCTGCTGAATTTCAATTTTATTCAATTTTTTTCTGTAACACAGAAGGTTTTACCAGAGAAACACTACTAAATATGTATTGTCCAGATTCTGCAGTTTTTAGAAATGTCCCACATGTGTCTCTAGTGCGCTCGTGGACTAAAACACAAGCCCTAGAAGCAAAGAAGCACCTAGTGCATTTTGAGGCCTCTTTTTTATTAGAATATATTTTAGGCAGCATGCCAGGTTTGAAGAGGTGTTGAGGTGCCAAAACAGTAGGAATCCCCAAAAAGTGACCCCATTTCGGAAACTACACCCCTCAAGGAATTCATTTATGGTTGTTGTTACCATTTTGACCCCACAGTTTTTACACAGCACGTATTTGAATTGGGCTGTGAAATTAAAAAAATGAAATTTTTTCCAATAAGATGTCATTTTTGATAAAAATTTCTTATTTTCACAGGGAACAAAATACCCCATTTTGTTGCCCAATTTGTCCTGAGTGCAGCAATACCCCATTTGTGGTGATAAACTGCCGTTTGGGCCCATGGGTGGCCTCAGAAGGGAAGGAGCGCTGTGTGTTCTTTGGAGTGCAGATTTTGCTGGATTGGTTTTCGGGTGCCATGTCGCATTTGCAGAGCCCCAAAAGTATCAAAGCAATAGAAACCCACCACAAATGACCCCATTTTGGAAACTACACCCCTCAAGAAATTCATTTATTGGTGTTGTGACCATTTTGACCCCATAGTTTTTTCACATAACTTATTTGAATTGGACTGGGAATTCAAACAAACTTAATTTTTTCCAATAATATGTAGTTTTGGGTGAAAATGTCTTATTTTCACAAGAAATAAAATACCCCATTTTGTTGCCCAATTTGTCCTGAGTGCCGCAATGCCCAATTTGTGGCGATAAACTGACGTTTGGGCCCATGGGAGGCCTCAGAAGGAAAGGACCACCATTTGGCCCACTAAAGCTTTTCTGGTGCTAAGTCATGTATGCAGAAGCCCCTGAGGCACCAGTACAGTTGAAACCCCCGAGAAGTGACCCCATTTTAAAAACTACACCCCTTAAGACTAGAGGTGTAGTGAGCATTTTGACCCCACAGGTACTGTGTAAAAGATAATGCGCAGCAGATGGTGCAGAGTGAGATTTGCAATTTTATATATATATATGGCATGTCAGTGTCCGATATAGTGTGCCCAGCATGCGCCACCGGAGATATACACCCCATAAGATGTAATGTGGGTTCTCCTGGGTACGGCAATACCCTACATGTGGCTGTTATCAGCTGCCTGGGCACGCAGCAGGGCTCAGAAGGGAAAGATGAGGGGGATAAGCTGTGCGGAGTGCATCAGGGTAAGTAAAACTGGGCTAAATTAAAAATCAAGGGATGTATGATCAATTTTAAAACACTCTTTCATACAGAGCTCTGGTTTTTCGGGGCACTCGTCACATTGATATATTGTGTCATCCATTATCCCCCTCTTATAGCAGACTTTGCACCTCTTTTGACTCTTTCCCTTTCCACCGGTTTGGGGAACTTCTCCTGGAAAGTGTTGCCCTGGTACGATGCGTGTGGCCCCGCTTCCAGAAGTACTGGGTGCCCCCCCTTCTTGGTCCCTAAAGATTAGTTTCTTGATAATCACCTCTTGAAATTCCAGGAAAGTTCCCCTCTGGCCTGCACATCGATGTAGCACGTAACGCATTGTACAATGCCATCTGTGTGATGTGCCCGGCCAGCTTCTTATACCACACCGCATGGCGCTGTAGGGCTTCAGGGCTTGATCTTACAAGTCCACCCCTCCCATGTACCTATTGTAGTCCAGGATGCAGTCTGGTTTGGGGGTGGCCTTTCCTTCATGTATCCTAAACCTGTAGGTATACCCGGATGCACTCTCACAGCTTATACATCTTCACGCCATACCTTGCCCTCTTACCCGGCAGGTACTCGCGGAATTGAACCCTCCCTTTAAAATGTACCAAGGACTCATCAATAGAAATACACTTCTCGGGGGTGTATGCTTGGGAAAACCGGGCACTGAAATGGTCTAATAGGGGTCTCCGTTTATACAAACGTTTAAAACTGGGGTCATCTCGGGGTGGGCACGGCTCATTATCAGTATAATGTAAGAAGCAAAGTATTGCCTCATTTATTTATTTTTTGGGGTTCCAGTTCAGTTCTGAAGTTGCTTTGAGGGGCCCATATATTAGAAACTCCCATCAAACACCCCATTTTAGAAACTAGACCCCTCAAAGTATTCACAACAGCATATAGAAAGTTTATGAACCCTTTAGGTGTTTCACAGGAATTTAGAGCAAAGTAGAGGTGAAATTAACTTTTTTTTTTTGTCAGAAAATCCTTTTTATACAATTTTTTTTACAACACAAAAGGATTTACCAGAGAAACGCAACTCAAAATGTATTGCCCAGATTCTGCAGTTTAGAGAAATATCCCACATGTGGCCCTAGTGCGGTAATGGACTGAAGCACCGGCCTCAGAAGCAAAGGAGCACCTAGAGGATTTTGAGGCCTCCTTTATATTAGGCACCATGTCCGGTTTGAAGAGGTCTTGTGGTGCCAAAACATTGGAAACCCCCCAAAAGTGACCCCAATTTGGAAACTAGACCCCTTGAGGAATCCATTGTAGTTTTCTTGGGGTGCATGCGGCTTTTTGATCAGTTTTTATTCTATTTTTAGGTGGCGTGGTGACTAAAAAACAGCAATTCTACTATTGTTTTTTTATTCTTTTTTTTTTACAGCGTTCACCGTGCGCTATAAATGACACATTCACTTTATTCTGCGGGGCGATACGATTACGGCGATACCAGATGTTTATAGTTTTTTTGATGTCTTATGGCGTTTGCACAATAAAATACGTTTTGTAAACAATCATTCACTTTTTGTGTTACCTTATTCTAAGAGCCATAACGTTTTTATTTTTCCATCAAGAAAGCCGTGCGAGGACTTATTTTTTGTGTAACGAACTGTAGTTTCGATCAGGACCATTTTTAGGTACATGCGACTTTTTGATCTCTTTTTATTCCATTTTTTGGGAGGTGAAGTGACCAAACAATTGTGATTTTGGTACGGTCTATTATTATTTTCTTTTACGGCGTTCACCGCGCGGGATAAATAACGAAATAATTTTGTAGTTCAGGCCGTTACGGACGCGGCGATACCAATTATGTATAGTTTATTTGTTTGTTTATATATTTTTATTAATAATAAATGACTGATAAGGGAAAAGGGGGGATTTTTACTTTTATTACTCTTAAAACTTTTATTTTCTTATTTTTACACAACTTTTTTTAACTTTTTTTTTACTTTATTAGGGCATGACCACACGTGGCGGTTTTCCTCCGCAACTGTCCGCATCAATGCCGCACAGAATCTGCGTTGCAGATTCTGCTGCGGATCTGCACAAAATGTGCAGTAAATTGATGCGGACTAGCTGCTGCGGACTGCGGGAAAAGTGCTTCCCTTCTCCCTATCAGTGCAGGATAGAGAGAAGGGACAGCACTTTCCCTAGTGAAAATAAAAGAATTTTATACTTACCGGCCGTTGTCTTGGTGACGCGTCCCTCTTTCGGCATCCAGCCCGACCTCCCTGGATGACGCGCCAGTCCATGTGACCGCTGCAGCCTGTACTTGGCCTGTGATTGGCTGCAGCCGTCACTTAGACTGAAACGTCATCCTGGGAGGCCGGACTGGAGACAGAAGCAGGGAGTTCTCGGTAAGTATGAACTTCTATTTTTTTGACAGGTTGCTTTATATTGTGATCGGTAGTCACTGTCCCGGGTGCAGAAACAGTTACTGCCGATCGCTTAACTCTTTCAGCACCCTGGACAGTGACTATTTACAGACGTCTCCTAGCAACGCTCCCGTCATTACGGGAGCCCCATTGACTTCCTCAGTCTGGCTGTAGACCTAGAAATACATAGGTCCAGCCAGAATGAAGAAATGTCATGTCAAAAAAGCAATACGCTCCGCAGCACACATAACATGTGCATGACAGCTGCGGACTTCATTGCGGAAATTAGAATCTCCATTGAAGTCAATGGAGAAATTCCGCCATGAGTCCGCCACTGCTCCGCAACAGACAGAGCATACTGCGGACACCAAATTCCGCTCCGCAGCCTATGCTCCGCAGCGGAATTGTACGCATCGTCTAAACGAACACTGCTAAATTAAAGTGAAAGTCAATGGACAAACGGCTCCGCTGCGGATTAACGCTGCGGAGTGTCCGCAGCGGAATTTAAGTGTGAACCCAGCCTTACTTTGTCCCACTAGGGGACTTGAGGGCAGGAGGCCCTGATCGCTATTCTAATACACTGCACTACATGCGTAGTGCAGTGTATTAGAACTGTCAGCTACTCACTGACAGCAAGCATAGTGGGTCCTGACGTTGTCAGGACCCACTAGGCTTCCGTCGTTGGCATAGCCGGACGCCATTGTTTGGTGTCCGGTTGCCATAGTCACCATCGCCGGCCGCTATCGTGTAGCAGGCCGGCGATGGCGGATTAACCCCTAAGAAGCCGCGATCGCTATTGAACGCGGCTTCTGAGGGGTTAATCTGCGGGGACCACCGCGATCGGTCCCTGCACATTGAGCTGTGATAGCCTGCTGTCGGAAACAGCAGCTATCACAGCTCATGAACGCGCCCCGCGCGAACGGCGCCGTGTTTACTCCATGACCTACTATTAGGTCACTGAGCGCGAACGCTACAGTTAGCATGACCTAATAGTAGGTCATGGAGCGTTAAGGGGTTAAAGAACTGCAACAGTGTGTATATATGTATGTGTGTGTGTATGTGTGTGTATGTATGTATGTGTATATATGTATGTATGTGTGTGTATATATGTATGTGTGTGTATGTATGTGTGTATGTGTGTGTATATATGTATGTGTGTGTGTGTATGTATGTATGTGTGTATGTATGTGTATATATGTATGTATGTGTGTGTGTGTGTGTGTGTATATATGTATGTATGTGTATATATGTATGTGTGTATGTATGTGTATATATGTATGTGTATATATGTATGTGTGTGTATATATATATGTGTATATATGTATATATATATAACATACGCACACACACACATAAATAACGGGTAAATCTATTTTAAAAAATTACAAAATTGTTTCTTTTTCAATTTTTTGGGTGATTTCTCTGCTCATAATAAAATTGTGAAACATGGAATTAATTAAACTAATCTAGAAAATGAAAGCCTCATAAGTCTTGTAAAAATCAAAGTTAAAATAGTTGTGATATTCAAAGCGGTTGCAAAGTTATTATCGTCTAAAGAAGTGCAAATCAGAAATGGAAAATTTGACCTGGACGCAGGGGCATCAATGACCCCTGGTCATGAAAGGGTTAATTATGTACCGAAAATACAATTGACAAAATCTACAATCAATATATATATATAAAGTATTTTTCGGACTATAAGACGCAGTTTTTAGCAAGAATAAATCTTGCTAAAAAGTCCCTGCGTGTTCTAGTTGGGCCCCCTGACCGCTCCTTACTTAACCCCTTCCCGACCCGTGATGTGCCAGCACATCATCAGGCGGGGAGGGGATGATGTATGGAGCGGGCTCACGCGCTGAGCCTGCCCCATACACTGCAGGTGTCAGCTTCTGACACGCTGCACTACCGGCTAGGAACAGAGATGGCGCTGTTTAACTAGTTAAATACTGCGGTCAATAGCGACCCCGGCATTTATATTGGTTTTCCTACGAAGGACATTTATGACATATCCACAGGTGTAATATCTCTAGAACGGGGCCCCCTAAGCCCCATTCCATCTTACCCGGCTCCGCGGTCTTCCGGCCACTTCACTTTCTGGTTACATGTTCTGAGCTACGCAGTTTCCGCAACTCCCATAGAACTGAATAGTAGTTACGGCTACAGAGTAGCACGCTACGCTGCTTCTATAACTGACATTCACTACTATGGGAGTTCCGGAAACAGCGTAGCTCAGCGAGTTACGCTGTTTCCGTAACTCATCCATGTATTGCAGTGTATTGTACCAGCGATCTAATGATCACTGGTTCAAGTCCCCTAGGGGAACTAATAAAATGTGTGTAAAAAAAAAAACATTTCCCATTATTCCCCAAGAACAATGTAAAAATAATAACAAAATTGGTATCGCTGCATCGGTAAAAGTCCGGAACTATTACAACATAGCATTATTTGACTCACACAGTGAACGGTGTAAAAATTTTTAATTTAAAACCCCCGACTGTCTGTATTCTTCTACCATATTACGTTATAAATGGCCGCTCTGTTGTAACGGTTCACTGGGATACGCTTCTTGTGATGTCATCTAGAATGTGGGCAGATTCTATTTCTCTGAGTGTGACGTCCTCTAGAGAATCTGAGCGTGATGTCATGTGAAGGGCGGGGCCTGTGATCTGCATGTGTTCCGTTTGCACATAATGGCCCTCAGGTTGTGACATCATCAAGTTTATAAATTGGGGTCACACATTGACCGCGGTGTCAGTTTCTCTTGCTGGCTCTCATCATGGACGTGTCTCATATGAAGAAGAGGAGGATGGTGATGTTTCCAATGATGAGTGTTGTAGAGAAGATGGAGGTTGGCGGACGCCAATTTCCGGAGGACGTGGAGATGGAGGAGGAGGATGAGAAGATGGAGGCTGGCGGACGCCAGTTTCCAGAGGACGTGGAGATGGAGGAGGAGGATGAGAAGATGGAGGCTGGCGGACGCCAGTTTCCAGAGGACGTGGAGATGGAGGATGGGAAGATGGAGGTTGGCGGACGCCAATTTCCAGCTCCTGATGTGGAGATGGACGACCTTTCGGGGGCTACGGTTAACATCAGGGCCTCCAACCCCCGAAAGAGAAAGTGGCCATTTTAGTAACATCTGCCACTTGGGGCCCATTTACCATCAGGGCCCCCAACCCCCGGGAGAGATAGCGGCCATCTTATTTCCATCTGCCGCTCGGGGCCCATTTACCATCTTTAGGTGAGGTAAGTGCCGTCCACTGATGATCTTCTCACCTCACGACTCTTCTACAGCCGCCTGGACACTGAATTTCTGATTTGTTTTGCAGTTGTCACCCCAACATCGTGGCCTTTACCACCTAAACCATCAGAAATTCCCATGAAGACTCCTCCAGTGATGAGCAGACGCGAGATCCGGTAAGTCTGACGTCTTCCGCTCGTCTTCATCTTCTCCTTGTGGTGAAGGTTTTGTGAATTTTTTTGCTTATTTGTATTTTTTCCTTTTCTAGGATCCGACTTTGAAAAATATGAAAAACGTTTCCGGTTTCTTCTGATCCAGGATCGAGCTGTGTAAGGGTGGACTGGCGGCCATATCCACGGGTGAAGAAGGACCCTCCCCCTCTTCATCTCACCGATCATCGCATGTTAAAGGGCCGGAGCCACAGAAAACCGCACAGAAATTCTACCAGATTCTATAATAAACAGATTTATTTTTACCATTTTTAGTGTTTTCATTTCTAGATTGGGGAATTTATCCAGGGAACCTGTGTTCTATGGGGGTCCGAAGGTTATAGGTGTAATACTCTGCAGAATATATCACTATGTATCTGTCAGGAGGTGGAGAGGACAGAGCAATGTTCTGCAGATCTGTAGAGAGGTCAGTGGTGTAATAATCTGCAGAATATATCACTCTGTATCTGTCAGTAGAGGACAGAGCAATGTTCTGCAGATCTGTAGAGAGGTCAGTGGTGTAATAATCTGCAGAATATATCACTCTGTATCTGTCAGTAGAGGACAGAGCAATGTTCTGCAGATCTGTAGACAGGTCAGTGGTGTAATAATCTGCAGAATATATCACTATGTATCTGTCAGGAGGTGGAGAGGACAGAGCAATGTTCTGCAGATCTGTAGAGAGGTCAGTGGTGTAATACTCTGCAGAATATATCACTCTGTATCTGTCAGGAGGTGGAGAGGACAGAGCAATGTTCTGAAGATATCTAGAGAGGTCAGTGGTGTAATAATCTGCAGAATATATCACACTGTATCTGTCAGGAGGAAGAGGAGCAATGTTCTGCAGATCTGTAGAGAGGTCAGTGGTGTAATAATCTGCAGAATATATCACACTGTATCTGTCAGTAGAGGACAGAGCAATGTTCTGCAGATCTCTAGAGAGGTCAGTGGTGTAATAATCTGCAGAATATATCACTCTGTATCTGTCAGTAGAGGACAGAGCAATGTTCTGCAGATCTGTAGAGAGGTCAGTGGTGTAATAATCTGCAGAATATATCACTCTGTATCTGTCAGTAGAGGACAGAGCAATGTTCTGCAGATCTGTAGAGGTCAGTGGTGTAATAATCTGCAGAATATATCACTATGTATCTGTCAGTAGAGGACAGAGCAATGTTCTGCAGTTCTCTAGAGAGGACAGTGGTGTAATAATCTGCAGAATATATCACTCTGTATCTGTCAGTAGAGGAGCAATGTTCTGCAGATCTGTAGAGAGGTCAGTGGTGTAATAATCTGCAGAATATATCACTCTGTATCTGTCAGGAGGTGGAGAGGACAGAGCAATGTTCTGCAGATGTCTAGAGAGGTCAGTGGTGTAATAATCTGCAGAATATATCACACTGTATCTGTCAGTAGAGGACAGAGCAATGTTCTGCAGATCTGTAGACAGGTCAGTGGTGTAATAATCTGCAGAATATATCACTCTGTATCTGTCAGTAGAGGACAGAGCAATGTTCTGCAGATCTGTAGAGAGGTCAGTGGTGTAATAATCTGCAGAATATATCACTATGTATCTGTCAGTAGAGGACAGAGCAATGTTCTGCAGATCTGTAGAGAGGTCAGTGGTGTAATAATCTGCAGAATATATCACTCTGTATCTGTCAGGAGGTGGAGAGGACAGAGCAATGTTCTGCAGATCTGTAGAGAGGTCAGTGGTGTAATAATCTGCAGAATATATCACTCTGTATCTGTCAGTAGAGGACAGAGCAATGTTCTGCAGATCTGTAGAGAGGTCAGTGGTGTAATAATCTGCAGAATATATCACTCTGTATCTGTCAGTAGAGGACAGAGCAATGTTCTGCAGATCTGTAGAGAGGTCAGTGGTGTAATAATCTGCAGAATATATCACTATGTATCTGTCAGTAGAGGACAGAGCAATGTTCTGCAGATCTGTAGAGAGGTCAGTGGTGTAATAATCTGCAGGATATATCACTCTGTATCTGTCAGTAGAGGACAGAGCAATGTTCTGCAGATATCTAGAGAGGTCAGTGGTGTAATACTCTGCAGAATATATCACTCTGTATCTGTCAGTAGAGGACAGAGCAATGTTCTGCAGATCTGTAGAGAGGTCAGTGGTGTAATAATCTGCAGAATATATCACTCTGTATCTGTCAGTAGAGGACAGAGCAATGTTCTGCAGATCTGTAGAGAGGTCAGTGGTGTAATAATCTGCAGAATATATCACTATGTATCTGTCAGGAGGTAGAGGAGCAATGTTCTGCAGATCTCTAGAGAGGTCAGTGGTGTAATAATCTGCAGAATATATCACCATATATCTGTCAGTAGAGGACAGAGCAATGTTCTGCAGATATCTAGAGAGGTCAGTGGTGTAATAATCTGCAGAATATATCACTCTGTATCTGTCAGGAGGTGGAGAGGACAGAGCAATGTTCTGCAGATCTGTAGAGAGGTCAGTGGTGTAATAATCTGCAGAATATATCACTATGTATCTGTCAGTAGAGGACAGAGCAATGTTCTGCAGATCTGTAGAGAGGTCAGTAGTGTAATAATCTGCAGAATATATCACTCTGTATCTGTCAGTAGAGGACAGAGCAATGTTCTGCAGATCTGTAGAGAGGTCAGTGGTGTAATAATCTGCAGAATATATCACTATGTATCTGTCAGTAGAGGACAGAGCAATGTTCTGCAGATCTGTAGAGAGGTCAGTGGTGTAATAATCTGCAGAATATATCACTCTGTATCTGTCAGTAGAGGACAGAGCAATGTTCTGCAGATCTGTAGAGAGGTCAGTGGTGTAATACTCTGCAGAATATATCACTCTGTATCTGTCAGGAGGTGGAGAGGACAGAGCAATGTTCTGCAGATCTGTAGAGAGGACAGTGGTGTAATAATCTGCAGAATATATCACTCTGTATCTGTCAGGAGGTGGAGAGGACAGAGCAATGTTCTGCAGATCTGTAGAGAGGTCAGTGGTGTAATAATCTGCAGAATATATCACTGACACACACACACACACACACACACACACACACACACAGCACTGATACACAGACACACACTCAACTCTGCTGCACAGACACACACTCAGCTCTGCTGCACAGACACTCACTCAGCGCTACTACACAGACACACACTCAGCACTGCTACATACAGACACACACTGTAATGACCGGGGGTAGGGAAACAGACAAGTGAGCCCTAATCTACCCGCCACTCAGTCCCTGCCTACTTGCAACGACCCGCCCTAGGCGACAGGTTACAACTGGGCGACGGTCCCTACGCTCAATAAGTGCACGACAGACAGACAAGGGAACACAGAAGCTAAGGGAAATGGGGCCGTTGCCCACGGAAACGCCGTGAGCAACAAGAGTAGTGAACGAGCCGAGTCAAACCAGGAGTGTACGAGGTACCAAACGCAGAGCAGGAGAGTAGTGAACAAACCGAGTCAACCAGGAGTGTACGAGGTACCAAACGCAGAGCAGGAGAGTAGTCAGTAAGCCAGGGTCAATATGAAGCAAGGACAAATAGTTCAAGAAGCTGCAGCAGGGCAAGGAAACCAAACGAGAAGAATCACAAGCAAGGAGGAACAGGAAAGGCAGGTATAAATAGACAGAGGGCGGGAGCTAGCTCCGTCTGGCCAGGCTGTGATAGGATGGCAGGCTTAGGAGTGGGAGAGCCTGAGTGGTGGAAGATGGAGTCAGTCTCACAGACATAGAAGCAGGTGCAGACTGATTACCTATGGGCGTTGATACAGAAGCTGTGCCTGGCAGATCCTTTACACACACACTCAGCACTGCTACATACGGACACACACAGACGTGCTACATACATACACACAGTCAGCACTACTACATACATACACACACAAACACTCAGCACTATTACACAGACACACTCAGCTCTGCTACACAGACACTCAGCTCTGCTACACAAACACACTCAGCTCTGCTACACAGACACACTCAGCTCTGTTACACAGACACACTCAGCTCTGCTACACAGACACATACTTAGCTCTACTACACAGACACACACAGTCAGCACGGCTACATACAGAAACACACACACTCAGTACTGCTACATACAGACACACACAGCACTGCTACATACATACACACGGTCAGCACTGTTACATACATCGACACTCAACACTGCTACACACACACAAACACACACTCAGAACTCCTACATACATACACATACACACTCAGCTCTGCTACACAGACACTCACTCAGCTCTGCTACACAGACACACACACTCAGCTCTACTACACAGACACACACACTCAGCTCTACTACATCTGACAAGCTTAGCTCCGCACACCGTCCACACTGACAATACATCTAGCGCCAGGGGGGGGCCGGGGGTCCGCCAGGGGGGGGTAGTCGGGGGTCACGAGAGCGGGTGTCTGTGAGAGGGGGACAGACAGAGACACACACTCAGCTATACTACATCTGACAAGCTTAGCTTCGCACACTGTCCACACTGACAATACATCTAGCGACAAGGGGGCAGGGGCCCTACGGGGGGCCGTCGGAGGTCACGAGAGCGGGGGTCTGTGAGAGAAAGGGATAGACAGACACACACACACACACCTTACATGCAGTGCAGCCGGTCTTCATAATGGCGCCTGCTATCTCCCTACAAACAGCTTCTCTGCTGTGTGACTCTGACCTGCGTCTGTGCAGTACAGAGCCAGATAGCAGAGGCAATGGACAGGAGCCGTTCATTGTGTCCTATGCATTGTGCTGCCGTATTCCATCTCTGTATGTGTCGTTAATCAACACATACAGAGATGGAAAAAAAAATCGGCAGAGAAATTATAGAAGTAAAAGTATGAATACATTAAAAAGTAGAAAGTGACAACACAAATAAATAATTTTTTTCTTTACATTATATTAAAAGCAATATAATAATAATAATAAATAAAAATCATGACACCTGCCTATTGTAGGTCTTTAGGGCCAAGCATTTTTTGATTTTTCATCCTCACATTCCAAGAGTCATATTATTTTCATTTTTCCATCAATGTAGGAGCGCCTGTTTTTGTGTGGCAAGTTGTATTTTTCAATGCCACTATTTGGGGGTACATAACATTTTTTCATTAGCTTTTAATTTTGGGACGAAAGAAAGAAAAACACCCACAATTCCACCATTTGTTTTTGATTTTTTTTTTACCATAAATCAAAATGTTACTTTATTCAATGTGTCTGCATGATTATGGGAATACCAAATATCACATTTTTTTATGTTTTATTACTTTTACACAATAAAAACATGTTTTACGGAAAAAAAAAGTCATTTTTGTGTTGATGCATTCCGAAATACATAACTTTTTATATTTTTCATAGATAGGGCTTGTTTTTTGCGGGATGAGTTGTAGTTTTCATTGGTACCATTTTGGAGTACGTATAATTTCTTGACAAATTTTTATTAAAAGAAAATTGTGAAACAATTTTTTTTTCATTTTATTTTTAATTAAAATATATTTTTTTTAAAACGGCTTACCGCCTGCACCACGTAAATAAACAAGCTAATAGACTGGTCCCCGCACCTGCAGCCTGTCAATTTACGCGCTGTATTTAATAGAACAGCGTGCTTCTGCACACAATGCCATTTGCAGGATCGGGGTGTCACACTGCCAGCTCCATCCTGTACTGTGAATTTATCAGTTCCCGGTCACAAAAACCCTAAACACAGTTTGTAGTGATTTACATGGGGAAACGGCAGGGAACGCACAGATCATGTGTCCTCTGCTAACCTGTGCCACCGCAGTAAAAAAAATAATAATAAATCATAAAAACAGGAAACCATAACTATACGTTTAGCAGCAATTTCCCACATTTTCAATAACATTTCAATAGTCTATTTTTAGGGAACAGTTCAGTCCTGACGAGGCTTTGAGGGGCTTATATATTAGAAACCCCCATAAATCACCCTATTTTCAAAACCGCATTTACAACGCTTTCTAACCCTTTAGGCGTTTCACAGGAAATAAAGCAAAGTGGAGGTGAAATTTACTAATTCAATTATTTTTGCAGAAATTCAATTTGAATCCATTTTATTTTTGTAACCCAGCAAGTGATAACAGAGAAACACAACTCAATATTTATTGCCCAGATTCTGCAGTTTTTAGAAATATCCCATATGTGGCCCTAGTGTGCTACTAGACCCAAACACAGGCCTCAGAAACAAAGCAGTATCTAGCGGGTTTTGGGCCTTCATTTTACACTCAACGTTGCAATTGCAACACCAAGTAGGACAAGCCATAAGGTTATGCAAATCGAGGAAGTAGCAGGTGTCGAAGATCTGCAAATTATCACATTTTCAAGCACCTACATAGCTCCAATGTGTGGCATGTGGGACGGGCATGAACGCCAGATTGAGAGCAAAGTTTTTCAGCCACATGAAACCTCAAAAATCGGATCAAGTGTTATGGGATTGCAGCATCCCAGAAGATACCCTTCTGGTTCCCTGTTATTTGTATGTCATGCATTCGATGTGTTTTACATGTCTTTATTATTTTTCACACAGTGTGCTGTTCACCAGCTGAAGAGAAGGATGAAGGTATCAGTGGGGAGCCACTAGAGGGTGCATTGTACATCTAGTTTTGTTTGAAAAGGGGGTGGAGCCTGGCTACAGCCCTAGAGCCTCACTCTGACTCTGTCTCACAGTCTAGACAGAGGAGTCGGGTCGTGTCTGTGAGGAGACAGACATGTCTGCTAGCTGCTCTGACACAGCAGATTAATACAATCCTTTCAACTGGCAACAGGTCTCAGCACCTGCAGCCCAATGCAAGAGGAGGAACAGTAAGGAGATTGTAACCAGCATATCATCTCTATCATCACCACAGCAAGTATTATTTAGCTGAAAAGCTGTCTGTCTGTTTCTGAGGAGAAGTCTATATAATATTGGGCCTCAGAACTCCTGCTGGCGCTGTTACCGGTTCTGCCGCACGCCACAATTAATATAAGAAGTGTCTATCAAGTCACTCAACTACAACCCTCATCACTGAGAAAAGTGAGTTCATTTATTACACACGCTGCTGGAAAAGTGAATGATTTCTAGATATAGCTGGACAATTGAAACCCTCCTTGGTCACCCACTGGTCCCTTCTTCCCCTCAACTGCTGAAGTGGACAGAAGATAACGTGCCTCCATTTTGGAAGACTGTATAAAGTTCTTCAGTAAACGTGAGTTATTCAAATCCCCTGTGTCGTCTGGTCCCTGCACTGCATAACATCAAGGGCACCCCACATACCACCTTGCCAGGCGCACACATACTACTACCACCATCACGGGAGTTGCTACGGGGGAAAAGACTATCACCACCATCATCCATAGTGCAGCCCCCCTGTCACTGTGCCAGCCCGAGAAGGAGCGAGGGAGGAGAGGTAGAGATTCCTACAGATACCTCAGGCCATACACCGTGCACTTCACTACTGCTCCCATCCTCCTGGGAAGCTCTTCCTCGTGGTTGCTGCAGGATGATTGTGCAATGTCTCCTGTTCATTGACGTGCCCGTTATCGCCACTTGTCGCAAACTGAGAGAGACAGAATCCTTGAACTGAGAGACATTGGTTTATCACTCCGGCAGATCGCTACGCACCTAGGCCGAGATGTCAGCACTGTTCAACGTTGAGTGTCCCGGAGGTTAGGAGAAAAACAACGAACGGGAATGACAGAAAGAGGTGCGCGGATGCGAATATATGCACGAACCGATCGTCTGATTGGAAGAATGGCGCATAACGATTGACTCTGTACTGCAAGTGAAATTGGACATCACATCAAAAAGCCTAGGGCCGCAACCAGTGTCGACACAAACCATCAAAAGGTATTTGAACGACATTGGGCTATGAGCCAGACGTGCCATTGACTACACACCACTGCTCTCAAAGGCTATCATGGTGCACAGCAAGACGGCAATGGAGGATGGAATGGAGGTCTATTAGTCTCTTATAAATGGTGGATCCTGTGTTATCTATATATAGGGGTTATCTGTCAGTGTAATCCTGCCTGTGATTTCCACAATTCCAAAACGTTTCCTCCTTGGTGCTGCAATTTTAATGTTGAGGATATAGGTGTAACCCGTCAGTGTAATCCTGCCTGCGATGATAAAGTGATGACTGCTGAGAAGTGATCTCTAAAGAACAGGAAGGGTCAGTCTATTATGAATGGTGGATCCTGTGTTATCTATATATAGGGGTTACCTGTCAGTGTAATCCTGCCTGAGATGATAATGAGATGACTGCTGAGAAGCGATCTCTAAAGAACAGGAAGGATCAGTCTCTTATAAATGGTGGATCCTGTGTTATCTATATATAGGGGTTACCTGTCAGTGTAATCCTGCCTGCGATGATAAAGAGATGACTGCTGAGAAGTGATCTCTAAAGAACAGGAAGGATCAGTCTCTTATAAATGGTGGATCCTGTGTTATCTATATATAGGGGTTACCTGTCAGTGTAATCCTGCCTGAGATGATAATGAGGTGACTGCTGAGAAGCGATTTCTACAATAGGGTTGTCACAATACCAGAATTTGGACTTCAATACCGATACTTCATGTAGAATTACAATTTGAGATACCAAAATGATACTTTGCTAACAATAATAATAAATTAAAAAAACGCACAAAAATAAAAAGTCCTTCCACTTTCTGATTTGAGCCTCATGGTCTTATGAATTTTGAACCTCCATTAATAGTAATTAATCCCATTATGTAGCTCACAGTCATAATGGGCAACATTGAGTTAATGTGCGAGAGAAGGTGTATGGGCAGCACAGTAGAACAAAAACCTCCAGGGCATAAGGGTGCCGGCCTCCAGGGATCCGACTTGTAAATCCCCAATGGTATACAAATGTAAGGAGAAAGAGGCAGCCTAGAGTGCTGCCTCTTTCTCCTTACATGAGTTAATGTGTGAGGTACATGATGGGATTAATTACTACTAATATGAGGCACGTCGAGGTTCAAAATTCATAAGACTCTGTGCCTCACATTAAAAATTTCCCCCTTCATTTTCCGCACATAACGGCAACATTGGGGTTAAAAATGTTTTCCTCTTTATGTAATCCTGCCTGTGATGATAGTGAGATGACTGCTGAGAAGTGATCTCTACAGAACTGCAAGTGTCAGTCTATTGTGAATGGTGTATCCTGTGCAGGGCCGATCTTAGGGGTGCGCGAGCACACAGGGCGCTGCCCCCTCCAAGCATGTAGGGGGCGCCACTGGGCTCTGCCTCTACTCTGTGCTCTTCTCTTAGTTACACACATGGAGTAAATAGAGCCGAGGAGCAAGAGAAAAAGAGGAAGCTCCGCCCACAGCCTGTCCTGCAAGAAACCTGTGATCCTGTCAGCAAGGAGAGATGGTGAGAATCTATGTGTCTCTGTGTGTGTATATGTGTGTGTATACAGTATGTGTCTCTGTGTTTGTATGTGTAAATGTGTGTGTGTGTGTGTATGTGTGTGTGTGTGTGTGTGTGCGCGCGCCTGTATGTGTTTATGTCTCTTTGTAAAAGTGTGTGTTCAATATTAAAGTAGAACAGATAAAATGAAGATATCTGTGCTGCGTCCTATATACCCTGCTGCCCCCTATATACCCTGCTGCCCCTTATATACCCTGCTTCCCCCTATATACCCTGCTGCCCCTATATACCCTGCTTCCCCTATATACCGTGCTGCCCCCTATATACCCTACTGCTCCTTATATACCCTGCTGCTCCTTATATACCCTGCTTCCCCTTATATACCTTGCTACCCCTTATATACTCAGCTGCCCCTTATATATATGCCTCTGTGTGTGGGTGAGTTTATATGTGTCTGTGGGTATAGTTATCATCTACGACATTATCTGTACTCATAGTTATCACTGTGTTATCAGTGGTGTTACATTTGACTGCAGGTAACACTACAACATTATCTGTATTCAGAGGGTTATCACTTTGTTATTGGCTGTGTTACATAGGACTGCAGGTAACATCTACGACATTATCTGTACTCAGAGAGTTATCACTGTGTGTTATCTGTGGTGTTACATAGGATTGCAGATTAATCTGAGTACAGATAATTTAAATATAAAGACTCACCAGGTTAAGTTGCAAGCTAGGTGCCATTAGCAAGTGTCCGAGCACCTCAATGTATACTAATAACATAGCAAACTTCATTAAATCATAGAAAACTTGGAGAAAAATAAGTCATTACGCCACAAATATGATAAAAAATTACACATTTTATTAGGACATACAACGCAAAATAATACATATATAAAATTCAAAGGGAATCCAAAGAAAAACGCAGTGTGGTGACTTCAAGCAAATAGAAATTGCCCACCAACAGAAATCCCTGGCAATAGTTCTATGTCTGATAACGACCATAGGTAACAAAATCTAAGTAATATAGTAAGGGCGTATCTGCAACCTGGTGGTAACAACACAATTGTAAAGATTACAACTCGTCAGCTTTATGCACAATCTGAATATTAATACTTGGAACATAAAGTTGACGTTTGTCCATGACAGACAAAGGGTGGACTTTTTAGATATATCTATTGCAGCAGATCAGGAGGGGAGATTACAGACCGACGTCTATAGGAAAGAGATGTCGGTTAACTCCCTGTTACATGCGACAAATGGGAACAACTTTCTACCACTTGTTCACGGGGCTACATGGATCTTTTGATTCAGTCCAACAACACATCATTGAAGATAATAGAGAAAGAAATAGATGATATAAATGTGACCCTGATAAAAGATCTCTCTACTGAGGCCCTCGAAAAATTGAATATTGATCTGGAATTAGAATTTAAAAAATGGGAAAATGAGATTTGTTCTATTAAAACTAAGAAATTCCAGAGAGATAATAATGATTATTTACAAGGTAGGGTCTACAAGTGGAGGAATGGTAGAACACGATCTGGATTTCGATCCAGATCGGGGTCTATTTCTTCCCAAGCCTCTAATGATGAAGGTATAGAAACAAGATGGAACGGGGATACAGCACCTGGACTAAATCCAAACCTCCCTCAGAGAAATAGGGAGAGACAAGCAACTAAACTAAAGTCACCATCCCCGTACTCTGGGGGTAAAAAATCAAGAAATCTAGAGGTAATCAACCTATCGACACATATCCTCTCTGACACGCAATGTGATATCTTAAGCAAGGGACTGTAATCAATTTGATTTCTTTACAGCGGTAAAAGATTTGTTTCTTTTCTCATGGAAGTTGGTACTGCGGAAACTCCATGGGAGGGGTGCTAGTCACACGGGTTTGGATAGCCCTTTGGAACAAGAAACTCTACTAGCTCTGGAGGAACTTCTGCGGGAACAAATCCCCTTAGAGTAAGGTGGGTTCCCGAACTGGATTGTACCCAGATCCAAAAGATTCCCCCCCTTGTCCCTGTGTCCACAAGTGGAGATTTTCACAAAACTTGTGATGGAGGATTTTAAACAGATCTCCATCAATAAGAAATATGACAATCTTACAGCTGCACAATGTACAGCACTGAAGTCTCTGCAATCACTCGAGGATGTGGTATTCAAGGCAGCGGACAAGGGGGGTAATATTGTGATCTGGCCAACCAAACAATATGAGAAAGAAGCATTCCGCCAACTACGGAATAAAGAGACATATTGCAAACTGAGCCACAATCCCTTAGGCTCCTTTATCTTGGATTTAACAAAAATCTTGAATAGCGCCTTTGAAAAAGGGATTATCCCCAAAAAAAACACTGGATGGTTTAATTGTGGAATTTCCCAAAATGCCAACCTTTTACCTCCTCCCTAAAATCCATAAAAACATCAGGGACCCTCCAGGCCGCCCAATAGTGTCAGGGATTGGAGGTTTATGTGAACCAGTATGCAAGTTCATTGATTTCTATTTGAAGCCTCTAGTTGAGTGCCTACCATCATATGTTAGAGATACCACTGAGGTACTCAAAAGAATTGATGGAATATATTTGGAGGCGGACATGCTACTGGTCACAGCAGATGTGGAGTCCTTGTATACGTGCATTAGACACCAAGATGGCATTGAAGCGGTCCGCTTCTTCCTCGGAATGAGCAACCGGGACAGCCAGTTATGTGACTTGATAATTGATCTGTTGGAGTTCATCCTGACGCATAATTTGTTTGTCTTTAAGGACACCTTTTATGTCCAAAAACAAGGCACGGCCCTGGGCCTCTGGGAGAGGCGGGTTGTGCATGGTGACGGCGCCTACGCCGCTAACCATTTGCAGTGCTGGCTACGTTACATTGATGATGTATTTATCATCTGGCAGGGCACTGAGTTACAACTCGTCAGCTTTATGCACAATATGAATATTAATACTTGGAACATAAAGTTGACGTTTGTCCATGACAGACAAAGGATGGACTTTTTAGATATATCTATTGCAGCAGATCAGGAGGGGAGATTACAGACCGACGTCTATAGGAAAGAGACCACGGTTAACTCCCTGTTACATGCGACATCGGCACATACTTATTCTACAGTTAAAGCTGTCCCGGTTGGTCAGTTTCTGAGGATGAGGCGGATCTGTTCTTCGGACTGTAGGTTTGAAAATCAAGCACAAGACCTAAAGGAATGTTTTAGGGAGAGAGGTTACAGCCATCGTTGTATCAAACAGGGCTACAATCGGGCTAAGAGAGTGGAACGGAAACATCTACTTAATCCACTGCCCTTCGAACAGAAGGAAAACATGCCTGGTGTGATTAGGTTCATCTCGACCCATAATAACCAATGGCAAACTATGAGAGAGATTCTGCAGAAACACTGGCCCATTCTGCAACTAGAGGCAACACTTAACCCAGCCCTACCCCCTCATCCCCAAATTACAGCGTGAAGAAGCAGGAACCTAAAAGATATCCTGATACAGAGCCACTATGTCCCCAAACGAGAGAACCCTTTCTCGACTAGAGGCCCGGTCCAAGGTTGCTTCCCCTGTGGTGAAATGTGTAGCGTGTCCGAACATTCTGCGGAGCACAACTTTTGACTCTGTCAAGACTGATAGACGCTTTAAAATGTTGCAATATATCTCTTGCAGTACCACTCACGTGATATATTATGCTACATGTGACTGCCCAAAGGTCTATGTGGGTCTAACCTCCAGGCAATTAAGATTGCGGGTTCGGGAACATGTACGGCACATATCTGCAGCAAAGGACGTAGTTGACCTGACGACCCTAAAAACCATCCTAAGACATTTTAAATTAAAACATGAATGTGATCCCAAAACTTTCCGCGTACGAGGTATCGACCGAATACATTGCGGTGTCAGAGGTGGAGATGTTAAAAAGATACTTGCACAAAAAGAGTGCAGGTGGATTATTACATTGGGTACCATGACTCCTCATGGCCTCAATGAAAATCTAAGTTTCTCTGCTTACTTATAACATTCTGCTACCTGTCTGAATACTATTTGACTCATCTAGCAAATTTCTCTCCTATATCAACACTCCCTTGAATTTTAAGTGTTTTTAATTGTTACTAATGCCTGTTTCTTTTGCATTGTCATGTTTAGACGACCGGGTGATTCCAATTTTCTGTCCTTTTGATAGACCCTGCAACTACATCTTCGATGTAATGACCAACTACTACGGACAAGAAGAGTTCTATTCTATTATATTCATTATATCTGTCTATAGTGTTTTTAGTCTGTCTCTGATATTCTCTCATTTCTCACTAATGGTCACCCTGTAAAATAGTAGGATAATATCCTCTGTGACTTTCTTTCTCTCCAATGGCTTCACATTTAAATGGTGTACTTTTTAAAATGTGTTCATTATTATTATTTTTCGTGGATTTCACTCATCGCAATATATATATTTATTTATATGCGTCTTCGATTCATGTTATTCATGATCTTCTTATTTCACATGGTATTTGTGTGTTTTATAACAAATTAGTAGCACTTTGATTAACTCAGCATCAGTGATCTCTAATATTACTGTATTTTACTGTATGGCATTTTAATACATCCTTGTGTCATAAGATGTACTTTTATATAATTGTCATAATTATTGTGATTATCTATTTTTGAATACTTGTACTTACGGTGTCTCTTCACGCCTTGCGGTCTTTTTCTTCTTTTTCTTTCTTCCCTCTTTCTTTCTCCTTTCTTTTTCCTTTTTTTCTTCTTTTCTGGCCGTTTTTCTTTCTTCTTTATCTTCCCTTTTCTTCGTTTTCTCTTTTCCTTTTCTTTCTCCTCTCTTTCTTTCCTAAGAAGCGACATAACATTATACTTTTTAATTCTTTATTCACAACTAAGCCCAAGTACAGACTACGTCTTTTACATTCACTTCAATACCTCTTCTTGTCCCGGGGTTGCGTATGTGTGAGAGAGTCTGGGAGCCTCGCCCTGGCTCTCTGTCGTCTCTACGCTCACGCTGTGCCTGCTCTGTCTCCATGGACACGCTTCCTTGGGGGCACGCAGGCGCACTGCGAGCGTGACGACAGATAGTGGGGATCTCGCTGCTTAAGTCAGACTCCCGCACATGCGCCGTGGACCGGAACTAGAGGACAGACACCGGAGCCCAATAATCACTATTGACCCAGCCATATAAAAAGCATGACCATGTCAGTATTCAATATACTACCCCCTGAGGAAGCTAGATTGGCAAAACGCTCGTCGGGGCGCTACCATTTCAGGCTGCAGTGTGGGGCCACTATAACATTCATCCTTATGGGTAAGCCTACCTCAATATCTCTTACGCTGTAAACAGATCCATTTTTGATCTATACATGCTCTGTACATCTGACTTCCTTTCTGGCAACTTTGTTCTGACTATGACACTCTGGTCCTGATCTATCCTTACTATTTTGGCGTAAACCTGCTTTGTAATCTCTTGAATTTGGGCACTTTGGATACATATGGTCACATTTTGACTTTTTTGTTCCTTGTAATCTTTACAATTGTGTTGTTACCACCAGGTTGCAGATACGCCCTTACTATATTACTTAGATTTTGTTACCTATGGTCGTTATCAGACATAGAACTATTGCCAGGGATTTCTGTTGGTGGGCAAGACACCCCAATTTCTATTTGCTTGAAGCCACCACACTGCCTTTTTCTTTGGATTCCCTTTGAATTTTATATATGTATTATTTTGCGTTGTATGTCCTAATAAAATTTGTAATTTTTTATCATATTTGTGGCGTAATGACTTATTTTTCTCCAAGTTTTCTATGATTTAATGAAGTTTGCTATGTTATTAGTATACATTGAGGTGCTCGGACACTTGCTAATGGCACCTAGCTTGCAACTTAACCTGGTGAGTCTTTATATTTAAATTATCTGCAATCCTATGTAACACCACAGATAACACACAGTGATAACTCTCTGAGTACAGATAATGTCGTAGATGTTACCTGCAGTCCTATGTAACACCGCCAATAACACAGTGATAACCCTCTGAATACAGATAATGTTGTAGTGTTACCTGCAGTCAAATGTAACACCACTGATAACACAGTGATAACTCTCTGAGTACAGATAATGTCGTAGATGATAACTATACCCATAGACACATATAAACTCACCCACACACAGAGGCATATATATAAGGGGCAGCTGAGTATATAAGGGGTAGCAAGGTATATAAGGGGAAGCAGGGTATATAAGGAGCAGCAGGGTATATAAGGAGCAGTAGGGTATATAGGGGGCATCACGGTATATAGGGGAAGCAGGGTATATAGGGGGCAGCAGGGTATATAAGTGGCAGCAGGGTATATAGGGGGCAGCAGGGTATATAGGAGGCAGCACAGATATCTTCATTTTATCTGTTCTACTTTAATATTGAACACACACTTTTACAAAGAGACATAAACACATACAGGCGCGCGCACACACATACACACACACACACACACACACACACACATATACACATACAAACACAGAGACACATACTGTATACACACACATATACACACACGGAGACACATAGATTCTCACCATCTCTCCTTGCTGACAGGATCACAGGTTTCTTGCAGGACAGGCTGTGGGCGGAGCTTCCTCCTTTTCTCTTGCTCCTCGGCTCTATTTACTCCGTGTGTGTAACTAAGAGAAGAGCACAGAGTAGAGGCAGAGCCCAGTGGCGCCCCCTACATGCTTGGAGGGGGCAGCACCCTGTGTGCTCGCGCACCCCTAAGATCGGCCCTGCACAGGATACACCATTCAAAATAGACTGACACTTGCAGTTCTGTAGAGATCACTTCTCAGCAGTCATCACAGGCAGGATTACATAAAGAGGAAAAAAAATTTAACCCCAATGTTGCCGTTATGTGCGGAAAATGAAGGGGGGAATTATTAATGTGAGGCACAGAGTCTTATGAATTTTGAACCTCGACGTGCCTCATATTAGTAGTAATTAATCCCATCATGTACCTCACACATTAACTCATGTAAGGAGAAAGAGGCAGCACTCTAGGCTGCCTCTTTCTCCTTACATTTGTATACCATTGGGGATTTACAAGTCGGATCCCTGGAGGCCGGCACCCTTATGCCCTGGAGGTTTTTGTTCTACTGTGCTGCCCATACACCTTCTCTCGCACATTAACTCAATGTTGCCCATTATGACTGAGAGCTACATAATGGGATTAATTACTATTAATGGAGGTTCAAAATTCATAAGACCATGAGGCTCAAATCAGAAAGTGGAAGGACTTTTTATTTTTGTGCGTTTTTTTAATTTATTATTATTGTTAGCAAAGTATCATTTTGGTATCTCAAATTGTAATTCTACATGAAGTATCGGTATTGAAGTCCAAATTCTGGTATTGTGACAACCCTATTGTAGAAATCGCTTCTCAGCAGTCACCTCATTATCATCTCAGGCAGGATTACACTGACAGGTAACCCCTATATATAGATAACACAGGATCCACCATTTATAAGAGACTGATCCTTCCTGTTCTTTAGAGATCGCTTCTCAGCAGTCATCTCATTATCATCTCAGGCAGGATTACACTGACCGGTAACCCCTATATATAGATAACACAGGATCCACCATTTATAAGAGACTGATCCTTCCTGTTCTTTAGAGATCGCTTCTCAGCAGTCATCTCCGTATCATCACAGGCAGGATTACACTGACGGGTTACACCTATATCCTCAACATTAAAATTGCAGCACCAAGGAGGAAACGTTTTGGAATTGTGGAAATCACAGGCAGGATTACACTGACAGATAACCCCTATATATAGATAACACAGGATCCACCATTTATAAGAGACTAATAGACCTCCATTCCATCCTCCATTGCCGTCTTGCTGTGCACCATGATAGCCTTTGAGAGCAGTGGTGTGTAGTCAATAGCACGTCTGGCTCATAGCCCAATGTCGTTCAAATACCTTTTGATGGTTTGTGTCGACACTGGTTGCGGCCCTAGGCTTTTTGATGTGATGTCCAATTTCACTTGCAGTACAGAGTCAATCATTATGCGCCATTCTTCCAATCAGACGATCTGTTCGTGCATATATTCGCATCCGCGCACCTCTTTCTGTCATTCCCGTTCGTTGTTTTTCTCCTAACCTTCGGGACACTCAACGTTGAACAGTGCTGACATCTCGGCCTAGGTGCGTAGCGATCTGCCGGAGTGATAAACCAATGTCTCTCAGTTCAAGGATTCTGTCTCTCTCAGTTTGCGACAAGTGGCGATAACGGGCACGTCAATGAACAGGAGACATTTCACAATCATCCCATAACACTTGATCTGATCCTCTTCACGCGCTGCTCCGCAATAGTACGTCCTGCAGAGGGGTTAGTTCCCGCATCCAGACGTACTATTGCGGAGTAGTTCCCGGCGCACACTGTCTTAACGGACAGTGTCCGGGAACCGGGAAGTCAGCTGTCCCCGACAGCTGACACTCCAGCCTTGCCGGTAAGCGGACCATCGCCGCTGATTTCGGCAATTAACCCCATAAATGCGGCGACGGATTGCCGTCGCCGCATTTAAGTGGTTTGAAGCACATCAGCAGCCCCCACGAAGTGATCGTGGGGACTACCGATGCTTGTCACGGCAATCGGAGGTCAGACAATGACCTCTGGGTTGCCATGTACGGAAGCCTCGGAGGAGCAGCCTCCGGCCGCTCCTCCGAGGCTTCCTGTCAGTGTGACTGTCACGTCACAATGACAGTTAGAGTACATCACACTACGTGTGTAGTGTAATGTACTCTAGCAGCGATCAGAGCTGCAAGTCTAAGTGTCCCCTAGTGGGACAAGTGAAAAAAGTAAAAAAAAGATAATAAAAAGGTTTTAAAAAAAGTGTAAAAATAAAAGTTAGAAGTTCTATAAACACTAAATGCTTTTTTTGCCTATAATAAGACTTTTATTATAGAAAAAAAATGAACCCGTTAAAAAAAGTACACATATCTGTTATCACCGCGTTCGTAACGACCCCAACTATAAAACTATAATGTTATTTTTCCCGCACGATGAACACCCCAAAAAAAATCAATAAAAAACTACACCAGAATCGCTATTTTTTGGTCACCACCCCTCCCAAAATAGAGAATAAAAAGTGATCAAAAAGTCGCATGTACCCGAAAATAATACCGATAAAAACTACAACCCGTCCCGCAAAAAACAAGCCCTTACACAGCTTTTTTGACGGAAAAATAAAAAAGTTATGGCTCTCAGAATATGGTGACAGAAAATAAATTATTTTATAAAAAAGTGATTTTATTGCGCAAACGCTGCAAAACATAAAAACCCTATATACATCTGGTGTCGCCGTAATCGTACCGACCCGCAGAATAAAATATAATGGTCATTTATAGTGCACGGTGAACGCCGCAAAAAATAAACTAAAAAACATTCTCAGAATTGCTTGTTTTTGGTCACCCGGCTTGCAAAAAAATGTAATAAAAAGTGATCAAAAAAATCGCATGTACCCCAAAATGGTACCAATGAAAAGTACAGATTGTCCCGCAACAAATAAGCCCTCACGCGGCTCCGGTGGTGAAAAAAGAAAGAAGTTCTGGCTCTCAGAATATGGCGATACAAAATGTGCAGTGTTTTCTAAAAGCGGATAAGATCCGACACCATTTATCAGTGCGACACCGGCCACACATCTATTATGAATAAATGTCTCACAGGAGAGAGTAAGCGGTTAGGTACGACCAACATATATGTACACAGTACCCCCAAAATGTCAAATCAAAGAGTAGCAGGACTCCACTACATCATATAAAGAAATTGAGAACCAAGAGTCACAAGGCTACACATAATGTAAAAAATAAATGTTATTGCATATAAATATATCACCATATAACATACGTATTTATAAACAAAGCGAGGTTTCTAAAAAAAGGAAAGTTATATATGGATCACTCCACAGTATATTGAATCGCAGGAATGGTATAAATGCTATACCTTACCAAAGGGACATGGTATACATAACACAAGGGCATATATGTGATAGACAAAAGTAGTATACAAAAAACCCATGACGTCAGTAAGTAAGCTGCAATAGTGCATTATCAATATAATCTGCTGCCCATCATGCTACAAAATCACACAGTCATGTCTCCACATATAATGAGCGTATCACTTGGCCGTCTAAATAAAGTACTCCGAGGAAATCCCCGGTGCCATATATCCAAAGGGAATATACCGTGAATGTACCCAGTGGTGAAAAGATTGCCAATCTGGAAAAAACCAGAAGGAGCCAATAAATCAGATCTTACCCATAAATGTAATGGTGAGCCTGCGATCCACGTGGTCCACGTAACAAAGAATAACACCCCAACGCGCGTTTCGCTGT
Source organism: Rhinoderma darwinii (assembly GCF_050947455.1). Lineage (NCBI taxonomy): Eukaryota > Metazoa > Chordata > Amphibia > Anura > Rhinodermatidae > Rhinoderma > Rhinoderma darwinii. Next base: position 65,662 of record NW_027464231.1, read on the forward strand.
TCTAGCTTCCTCAGGGGGTATAATCTAAACTATATCCTGTCCTCCTTATATATTGTCCCTCATCATACTAGATTGAACGTTCCGTGTAGATTCACTCCTCATTGGTCCACGGCGCATGCGCGAGATTGTGTCAAAGGTCACAATACCTCGATCGCCTGTCTTCACACCGCTGTTGCGCCCGCGCGTCTCCATGGAGATGGCGCAAGCGCACAGACGGCGTATTGACGAGAGGAGACCGAGGGACAGACCCGACATCCCTGCAGCATGCGCAGCCCCAAAGTGAGGTAAGTATCTTACAACTACGTATGTCTCTATCTCTATTAGTGATCGATGCTACTCCTCTGGAAAAACTCACACGGTATATACCCCTTATGATACATGTAAAAAAAGGAGATGCCCCAGGGCAAATTATATATATCAGCGAAACATAACGCAAACATAAAGTGTACAATGTAAAAATGTGAAAAAGTGATATGAAAATGGACAAAACTAGGTATATTCAAAAAATAATAAGAATATATGCAGAACAGTGAAAAAAAGTAAAAATATTACTCATAATAATCACATCATAAATCGTTATAAAAATTATAACGAAAAAATGAGTTAAGATATAAAGTGACAATAAGTCAGTGAAATAAATATATATATAAATATTAAATACAGCAAATATGTGGAATAAACGTAAATCGTGAATCGTGACTAAGTGAAAAGAAAAAGGGGGGGGGGGGTGAAAAAGTGAAATTATACTGTTTATTATAAAATACAGAGTATATCTCTATAGTGTACAGAAAAAGCACATATTAAATCAATAATTAAGAACAAAAAAAAAAGGGGGGGGAGGGGAAATTGTTACAATAATATTCAAAAGAGTAGCATCATGAAGTAACATACAAGATATTTGTTTCAGACATAGTTGATATTTTAGTATAAGGACTGAATGTTCGTTCTCTCATCACTATATCAATCTGTGATAAATCGAATATTTATTTTCCAGATGTTTCCAATAACGTCACAGCCGTCCGGAAGAACACCTCACATTGGAAAAAGTTCAACAGAATCTAAACCTGGACACAAGAATATGCAGTTAATAGCAAATCAAGGTAGGACATGTATATAGTATAAATTAAAATCGCCTAAAATATTTTATTTGCAATGGACGAGGCTACCATTATTTATATTTTATAGAAAAGCAGAGAAGCTCAATTTCTCATTAAGACCTAGGGGGGTCATAGTTCCAAGGGTAGTGATCCATCTGCACTCCTTTTGTGCCAAGATCTTATTCGCATTTCCCCCTCTAACACCACAATGTACCATGTCTATGCCCCACGCCAAAAAGGTTTTGGGGTCACATCCATGGTGTAATTTAAAATGTTTCGGGATCGTCTTCAAAAGTGTTAAATCGCTGACATCCTTCGCAGCCAGGATATCCCTCACATGTTCACGAATCCGGACCCTGAGTTGTCTAGATGTTAAGCCAACGTAGACCTTTGGGCATCCACATGTTGCGTAGTAAATAACATGGGTTGTGCTGCATGATATATAATGCAGGATTTTAAAATGACGTTTGTTTTTAACGGAATTAAAAGAGGTTGTCCGCGCTATGTTGGCACATGCCACACAGTCACCACAGGGGTAACACCCCTGAATAGGGCCTCGTGTAGAGAAAGGATTAGATTGTAATGGTACATAATGGCTCTTCACCAATAAGTCTCTCAGATTTTTATTCCTTCTAGCCGTCATCTGAGGGTTAGTTGGTAAAGCCTTTGAGAATGCAGGTTCTGTATGTAAAATCGGCCAATGTTTCTCCAGAACTGATCGCATTTGCCACTGGTTGTTAAAAGTGGAGATAAATCTAATTTTATTATCCTTCTGATCTTTCTTTTTTATACCTGTCGAATGTAACAGGTTCTTTCGTTCCGTATTTTTGGCACGACTGTATCCCTGCTTGATGCATCTGTGGCTATATCCCCTGGCTAGAAATCTCTCTTTGAGGTCCTGTGATTGCTCTTCAAATTTATCCTCAGAAGAGCAGATCCGCTTCATTCTCAGAAATTGACCAACTGGGACAACCCTAGTAGTGGAGTGTGGATGTGCTGAGGTAGCGTGCAGAAGGGAATTGACCGACGTCTCCTTTCTATAGACATCAGTCTGTAATACTCCCTCTGTATCAGCCTCAATTGTCACATCCAAAAAATCCACTCTATATCTATCACAGGTATATGTCCGTTTGATGTTGAATGTATTCACATTCAGTACCTCCATGAACTCAATCAGCTGTTGTTCCGTACCTTGCCAAATGATAAGTACATCATCTATGTAGCGCAACCAGCACTGCACATGGTCAGCGGCGTGGGCGCCGTCACCCTGCAGAACCTGTCTCTCCCAGAAACCGAGAAACAGGTTCGCATATGCCGGAGCACACGCCGCACCCATCGCAGTGCCCTGCTTTTGTACATAGAAGGTATCCTTGAACACGAAGAGATTGTGGGTAAGAATAAATTCTAAAAGTTCAATAATCAAATCTCTCATCTGGCTGTCCCAGTTGCTCATCTCCAAGAAGAAGCGGACCGCCTTCACCCCGTCTTGGTGTCGAATGCTTGTGTATAGTGACTCGACATCAGCCGTTACCAACAGCATATCCGACTCCAATATTATCCCATCAATTCTTGTAAGCATGTCAGTTGTGTCCTTTATGTGAGAGGGCAACGTTTCAACCAAGGGTTTTAGGTAAAAATCAATAAACCTGCATATCGGGTCACATAGGCCCTCTATCCCCGAAACTATAGGTCTCCCCGGGGGTTCAAATGCGTTTTTGTGAACCTTGGGTAGCAGATAGAAAGTAGGAATTCTAGGGTATTGGACCATAAGGCCATCAAACACCTTTTTTGGGATTATCCCTTTCTCCAAGGCTCTATTCAATATTTTACCCAATTCAGAGGAGTAGGTACTCATCGGATTATATGAGTTTCTCATATGTCCGTTTATCCCTCAGCTGACGGAAAGCCTCCCTCTCATAGAGGTTAGTTGGCCAGATCACAATGTTCCCCCCCTTGTCCGCTGGTTTATATACCACATCTTTATAAGATTGTAGTTGTTTCAAAGCTGACCTTTGATTTGCTGTCAAATTGTCATACTGTTTATTAATTGAAATTTGTTGGAAGTCCTCCATCACAAGTTTAGTGAAAATCTCCACTTGTGGACACAGGGACATGGGGGGAAACCTTGTTGACCAAGGGACTATCGAGGTTGGAAACCCACCTTGTTGAGGGGAAATTTGTTCTTGTAATAACTCCTCTAGAGCTGCTAGAGTTTCGTTTTCCAGGGTGCTATTCAAGCCCACATCTAAGTCTCCCCTACTGTGAAGTTTTCTCATCTATGAATTATTATTTATTTACCGCATTATTATACCCTCTTATTATGCCCTGATGTTCTCTGCACAGATTACATATACCCTGATGTACTCCTCACAGCTTACATATACCCTGATGTAATCCTCACAGCTTACATATACCCTGATGTTCTCCTCACATATTACATATACCCTGATGTACTCCTCACATATTACATATACCCTGATGTACTTCTCACATATTACCTATATCCTGATGTACTCCTCACATATTACATATACCCTGATGTACTCCTCACATATTACATATACCCTGATGTACTCCTCACAGATTACATATACACTGATGTACTCCTCACATCTTACATATACCCTGATGTACTCCTCACAGCTTACATATACCCTGATGTACACCGCACATATTACATATACCCTAATGTACTCTTTACATATTACATATACCCTGATGTACTCCGCACATATTACATATACCCTGATGTACTCCTCACATCTTACATATACCCTGATGTACTCCTCACATCTTATATATACCCTGATGTACTCCTCACAGATTACATATACCCTGATGTACTCCTCACAGATTACATATACCCTGATGTACTCCTCACATATTACATATACCCTGATGTACTCCTCACATATTACATATACCCTGATGTACTCCTCACAGATTACATATACCCTGATGTACTCCTCACATCTTACATATACCCTGATGTACTCCTCACAGACTACATATACCCTGATGTACTCCTCACAGATTACATATACCCTGATGTACTCCTCACATATTACATATACCGATGTACTCCTCACAGATTACATATACCCTGATGTACTCCTCACAGATTACATATACCCTGATGTACTCCTCACCGATTACATATACCCTGATGTACTCCTCACATATTACATATACCCTAATGTACTTGTTAGGGATCTGCCAGGTACTACGTCTAGGTATACTCCTGGGATTAATCAATCCACACCTGAGGCCAGACCTGTTCGACTGACACCATCTCCCACCAACCAGGGTGGCAGGCTCAGAAGTGGGAGAGCCTATCGCGGCCTGGTCAGTCGGAGTTAGCTCCGCCCCCTGTCCTTTATTACCTGCTGTGTTCTCCTCCTCAGTGCTTGTAATTCTTTTGGATTCCTGGCCCCACTGCTGCTTGCTCCAGCCTGCTTCTGCCGTGCTTCTGCCTTGCTGCTGTTCTGCTTAACCCGCTTGCTTTGCCTCCGGCTTGCTTCCTCCTCCGTGCTCACTTGGGTATACTCCACTTCATCCTGGTCCTGACAACTCTTCACCGCTCCGTTTCCTCGCGGCGTTCCGTGGGCTACTGCCCCTTCCCTTGCGTGTTCCCTGTTTGTTCTCCCGTGCACTTAGACAGCGTAGGGACCACCGCCCAGTTGTAGCCCGTCGCCTAGGGCGGGTCGTTGCAAGTAGGCAGGGACAGGGCGGTGGGTAGATTAGGGCTCACCTTCCCTTCACCTCCTTCCTGCCATTACATAATTACAAGCCACTTACCTAGTCTACCATTTCCCCTACGCTGACGCTATCATGGACCCCCTTGAGACCCTGACCCAGCAGATGCAGGGCCTCTCCCTACAGGTCCAGGCCCTGGCCCAGAGGGTCAACCAGGGTGACGCTGCCGTAGTAGTTCCCCTCACCTCACCTCTAGAACCCGACCTCAAGTTACCTGACCGGTTCTCAGGGGACCGTAAGACGTTTCTCTCCTTCCGGGAGAGTTGCAGACTGTATTTCCGCCTTAAACCCCACTCCTCAGGTTCCGAGAACCAGCGGGTGGGTATCATCATATCCCGACTCCAGGAAGGGCCCCAAGAGTGGGCCTTCTCCTTGGCTCCTGACGCCCCTGAACTTTCCTCTGTTGATCGCTTTTTCTCTGCCCTCGGACTCATTTACGACGAGACTGACAGGACTGCTTTAGCCGAGAGTCAGCTGGTGACCTTACGTCAGGGTAGGAGACCGGTTGAGGAGTACTGTTCTGATTTTAGAAAGTGGTGCGTAGCTTCTCGGTGGAACGATCCGGCCCTAAGGTGCCAGTTTAGGTTAGGATTATCTGACGCCCTGAAGGATCTGCTGGTTAGTTACCCCTCTTCTGACTCCCTTGACCAGGTTATGGCCCTAGCAGTACGACTTGACCGACGTCTCAGGGAACGTCAGCTTGAACGCTTCAATGTGCTCCCCTCTGACTTTTCTGCGATTCCCCCCGAGGTCCCGTCTCCTCGCCTCTCCACGGAGGACTCGGAGGTACCTATGCAACTCGGGGCCTCCATGTCCCCTCGACAACGTAGGGAGTTTCGCAGAATGAATGGTCTCTGCTTCTACTGTGGGGACGACAAGCATCTTCTGAACACCTGTCCCAGGCGCAAGAATAAAAAGCCGGAAAACTTCCGCGCCTAAGTGATCATCGGGGAGGTCACTTGGGCGCACAGGTATTTCCCGTTAATGTGAAACGCAATAACATTTTGCTTCCCTTTCAGGTCTCGTTTGCTGGCCGGTCTGCCACTGGCAGTGCCTTCGTGGATTCTGGCTCATCTGCTAATATCATGTCTGTGGAATTTGCTATGTCTCTAAAAATGCCTTTTATTGATTTACCTTATCCTATCCCTGTAGTAGGTATCGACTCAACTCCCCTTGCTAATGGTTATTTTACTCAGCATACTCCTGTTTTTGAACTCCTGGTTGGCTCCATGCATTTGGAGCAGTGCTCTGTACTAGTGATGCAGGGATTATCGTCTGATCTGGTATTAGGTCTTCCCTGGTTGCAGTTGCATAATCCCACGTTTGATTGGAATACTGGGGATCTCACCAAATGAGGTAGTGAATGTCTTATGTCATGTCTTTCTGTTAACTCTATTTCTCCCCGGGAGGAGGTAAACACGCTTCCTGAGTTTGTTCAGGACTTCGCCGATGTGTTTTCTAAGGAGGCCTCCGAGGTGTTGCCCCCCCATAGAGATTACGATTGCGCCATCGATTTGGTGCCTGGTGCCAAGCTTCCTAAGGGTAGGATATTTAATCTTTCATGTCCTGAACGTGAAGCTATGAGGGTGTATATCCAAGAATGCCTGGCCAAGGGTTTCATTCGCCCCTCGACTTCTCCTGTAGGTGCTGGCTTCTTCTTTGTGGGGAAGAAGGATGGTGGTCTTAGGCTGTGCATTGATTATCGTAACCTGAATAAGGTCACCGTAAGGAACCAGTACCCACTTCCTTTGATTCCGGATCTTTTTAATCAGGTTCAGGGAGCCCAATGGTTTTCTAAGTTCGATCTACGGGGGGCATATAACCTTATCCGCATCAAAGAGGGGGATGAGTGGAAAACTGCGTTCAACACACCCGAGGGTCATTTCGAATACCTGGTCATGCCCTTTGGGTTGTGTAATGCCCCTGCAGTCTTCCAGAATTTTATTAATGAAATCCTGAGAGATTACCTGGGTAATTTTCTTGTTGTGTACCTTGATGACATACTGGTGTTTTCCAAGGACTGGTCCTCCCACATGGAGCATGTCAGGAAGGTGCTCCAGGTCCTTCGGGAGAATAATCTGTTTGCTAAGACTGAAAAATGTGTCTTTGGGGTACAGGAGATACCATTTTTAGGGCAAATCCTCACTCCTCATGAATTCCGCATGGACCCTGCCAAGGTTCAGGCTGTGGCGGAATGGGTCCAACCTGCCTCCCTTAAGGCGTTACAGTGTTTTTTAGGGTTCGCCAACTATTACAGGAGATTTATTGCCAACTTCTCGGTCGTCGCTAAGCCTCTTACAGACCTTACTCGCAAGGGTGCTGATGTCCTCCATTGGTCCCCTGAGGCCGTCCAGGCCTTTGAGACCCTCAAGAAGTGCTTTATCTCGGCCCCCGTGCTGATTCAGCCCAACCAAGAGGAGCCATTTATTGTGGAGGTTGACGCATCCGAGGTGGGAGTGGGGGCCGTCTTGTCCCAGGGTACCAGCTCCCTCACCCATCTCCGCCCCTGTGCTTACTTCTCTAGGAAGTTTTCGCCCACGGAGAGTAACTATGATATTGGCAACCGCGAACTTCTAGCCATTAAATGGGCTTTTGAAGAGTGGCGGCACTTCCTGGAGGGGGCCAGACACCAGGTAACGGTCCTTACGGATCACAAGAATCTGGTTTTTCTAGAATCGGCCCGGAGGCTTAATCCTAGACAAGCTCGGTGGGCACTATTCTTTACCAGATTTAATTTCTTGGTTACCTATAGGGCTGGGTCCAAGAATATTAAGGCTGATGCCCTGTCACGTAGTTTCATGGCCAATCCTCCTTCCGAGAAGGATCCTGCTTGTATTTTACCCCCTGGTATAATCGTTTCTGCCACGGATTCTGATTTAGCTTCTGATATCGCGGCTGATCAGGGTGCAGCTCCCGGGAACGTCCCTGGGGACAAACTGTTTGTTCCCCTGCAATACCGGCTAAGGGTACTCAGGGAAAACCATGACTCCGCTCTATCTGGTCATCCTGGCATCTTGGGCACCAAACACCTCATTACCAGAAACTATTGGTGGCCTGGGTTGCCTAAAGACGTTAGGGCTTACGTCGCCGCTTGTGAGGTTTGCGCTAGGTCCAAAACCCCTAGGTCCCGACCTGCGGGCCTACTACGTTCCTTGCCCATTTCCCAGAGACCTTGGACCCATATCTCCATGGATTTTATCACCGATTTGCCTCCATCTCAGGGCAAGTCGGTGGTGTGGGTGGTAGTAGACCGCTTCAGCAAGATGTGCCACTTTGTGCCCCTTAAGAAGCTACCTAACGCCAAGACGTTAGCTTCTTTGTTTGTGAAACACATCCTGCGTCTCCATGGGGCCCCAGTCAATATAATTTCTGACAGAGGGGTACAATTTGTTTCCTTATTTTGGAGAGCCTTTTGTAAAAAGTTGGAGATTGATCTGTCCTTCTCCTCCGCCTTCCATCCCGAAACTAATGGCCAAACGGAGAGGACTAACCAGTCCCTGGAACAATATTTAAGGTGTTTCATCTCTGACTGTTAATTCGATTGGGTCTCATTCCTTCCCCTTGCTGAATTTTCCCTGAATAACCGGGTCAGTAACTCGTCAGGGGTCTCCCAGTTTTTCTGTAATTTCGGGTTTAACCCAAGGTTCTCCTCCGTTTCCCCTGGTTGCTCCAATAATCCTGAGGTAGAGGATGTTCATCGGGAACTGTGCACTGTCTGGGCCCAGGTTCAGAAGAACCTAGAGGCGTCCCAGAGCGCACAAAAGATTCAGGCGGATAGTAGACGTTCTGCTAACCCCCGGTTTGTCGTCGGGGATTTGGTCTGGTTGTCGTCCAGGAACTTGCGCCTTAAGGTCCCGCCCAGGAAGTTTGCTCCCCGATTTATTGGGCCTTATAAGATCATTGAAGTCCTCAACCCTGTATCCTTCCGTCTGGAGCTGCCCCCATCCTTTCGCATACATGACGTCTTCCATGCCTCCCTCCTTAAACGCTGCTCCCCGTCCTGGTTCCCCTCGAGGAAACCTCCTGTTCCCGTTCTCACCCCTGAGGGGGTGGAATTCGAGGTGCCCAAGATTATGGACAGTAGGATGGTCCAGGGCTCCCTCCAGTACCTGGTCCATTGGAGAGGGTACGGGCCGGAGGAGAGGACTTGGGTACCTGCCCGTGATGTTCACGCTGGGGTATTGATCAGGAGGTTCCACCTTCTCTTCCCTACTAAACCGGGTCCTCTTAGTAAGGGTTCGGTGGCCCCTCATAAAAGGGGGAGTACTGTTAGGGATCTGCCAGGTACTACGTCTAGGTATACTCCTGGGATTAATCAATCCACACCTGAGGCCAGACCTGTTCGACTGACACCATCTCCGACCAACCAGGGTGGCAGGCTCAGAAGTGGGATAGCCTATCGCGGCCTGGTCAGTCGGAGTTAGCTCCGCCCCCTGTCCTTTATTACCTGCTGTGTTCTCCTCAGTGCTTGTAAATCTTTTGGATTCCTGGCCCCACTGCTGCTTGCTCCAGCCTGCTTCTGCCGTGCTTCTGCCTTGCTGCTGTTCTGCTTAACCCGCTTTGCTTTGCCTCCGGCTTGCTTCCTCCTCCGTGCTCACTTGGGTATACTCCACTTCATCCTGGTCCTGACAACTCTTCACCGCTCCGTTTCCTCGCGGCGTTCCGTGGGCTACTGCCCCTTCTCTTGCGTGTTCCCTGTTTGTTCTCCCGTGCACTTAGACAGCGTAGGGACCGCCGCCCAGTTGTACCCCGTCGCCTAGGGCGGGTCGTTGCAAGTAGGCAGGGACAGGGCGGTGGGTAGATTAGGGCTCACCTTCCCTTCACCTCCTTCCTGCCATTACAGTACTCCTCACATCTTACATATACCCTGATGTACTCCTCACAGATTACATATACCCTGATGTACTCCTCACAGATTACATATACCCTGATGTACTCCTCACAGATTACATATACCCTGATGTACTCCTCACAGATTACATATACCCTGATGTACTCCTCACAGATTACATATACCCTGATGTACTCCTCACAGATTACATATACCCTGATGTACTCCTCACAGATTACATATACCCTGATGTACTCCTCACATCTTACATATACCCTGATGTACTCCTCACAGATTACATATACCCTGATGTACTCCTCACAGATTACATATACCCTGATGTACTCCTCACAGATTACATATACCCTGATGTACTCCTCACAGATTACATATACCCTGATGTACTCCTCACAGATTACATATACCCTGATGTACTCCTCACAGATTACATATACCCTGATGTACTCCTCACATCTTACATATACCCTGATGTACTCCTCACAGATTACATATACACTGATGTACTCCTCACAGATTACATATACACTGATGTGCTCCTCACAGATTACATATACCCTGATGTGCTCCTCACAGATTACATATACCCTGATGTGCTCCTCACAGATTACATATACCCTGATGTACTCCTCACAGATTACATATACACTGATGTACTCCTCACAGATTACATATACCCTGATGTACTCCTCACAGATTACATATACCCTGATGTACTCCTCACAGATTACATATACCCTGATGTACTCCTCAGATTACATATACCCTGATGTACTCCTCACAGATTACATATACCCTGATGTACTCCTCACAGATTACATATACCCTGATGTACTCCTCACAGATTACATATACCCTGATGTACTCCTCACAGATTACATATACCCTGATGTACTCCTCACAGATTACATATACCCTGATGTACTCCTCACAGCTTACATATACCCTGATGTACTCCTCACAGATTACATATATCCTGATGTACTCCTCACATATTACATATACCCTGATGTACTCCTCACAGATTACATATACCCTGATGTACTCCTCACATCTTACATATACCCTGATGTACTCCTCACAGATTACATATACACTGATGTACTCCTCACAGATTACATATACACTGATGTACTCCTCACATTTTACATATACCCTGATGTACTCCTCACAGATTACATATACACTGATGTACTCCTCACATCTTACATATACCCTGATGTACTCCTCACATATTACATATACCCTGATGTACTCCTCACAGATTACATATATCCTGATGTACTCCTCACATTTTACATATACCCTGATGTACTCCTCACAGATTACATATACCCTGATGTACTCCTCACATCTTACATATACCCTGATGTACTCCTCACAGACTACATATACCCTGATGTACTCCTCACAGACTACATATACCCTGATGTACTTCTCACAGATTACATATACACTGATGTACTCCTCACATCTTACATATACCCTGATGTACTCCTCACATATTACATATACCCTGATGTACTCCTCACAGATTACATATATCCTGATGTACTCCTCACATCTTACATATACCCTGATGTACTCCTCACATATTACATATACCCTGATGTACTCCTCACATATTACATATACCCTGATGTACTCCTCACATCTTACATATACCCTGATATACTCCTCACGGATTACATATACCCTGATGTACTCCTCACATATTACATATATCCAGATGTACTCCTCACAGATTACATATACCCTGATGTACTCCTCACAGATTACATATACCCTGATGTACTCCTCACATATTACATATACCCTGATATACTCCTCACATATTACATATACCCTGATGTACTCCTCACATATTACATATATCCAGATGTACTCCTCACATATTGCATTTACCCTGATTTACCCATTTTTCTTCAAAAGTAATGTAAAAAAATAAACCGAATTGATATCGCTACGTCCGTAAAAGGCCGAACTATTACAATATACCATTATTTAACTCACACGGTGAACACCGTAAAAAACTTAAATAATTTAAACCGCCAAAATCGCTGTCGTTTTCATTTTTACTGCACGGCGAAAGCTGTAAAAACGAAAACCCCAAAAAATGGAATCAGATTTTTTTCCTATATTCCTATATTTAACTATTTTTTTTTCAGTTTCCCAGTACTTTTTATGGCACTTTAAATGGTGTCAGTAGAAACTACAGCTCCTCCCGCAAGAAATAAGCCCTCACATCTCTCTACTGACGGAAAAAGAAAAAAGTTATGGCTCTTGGAAGGCGGGTAGTGAAAAACTAAAATAAGAAAGCAAAAAATGGATCAGTCCTTAAAGGGTTAATTCATTTCTAATGAAAAAAATGTATGACTCCATGTGGGGTATTTCCGTACCCGGGAGAAATTGCTTTATAAAAATTGGTTGTTTATTTCTCCTTTATCCCTTTGAAAATGAGAAAATGCAACCTTTTAGTGGAAAAAAATTGTGATATTAATTCTCTCCGCCTAATTCTAATAAATTCTACAAAAGACCTGTGGAGTCTAAATGCTCACTATACCCCTATAAAAATTCCTTGAGGGGTGTAGTTTCCAAAATGGGGTAACTTGAGGGGCTTCCACTGTTTTGGTCCCTCCAGGGTGTTGCAAAGGCGGCATGGCACCGAAAAACAATCCAGCAAAATCTGTGCTCCAAAATCCAAATGGCGCTACTTCCCTTCTGAGCGCTGCCATGGGTCCAATCAGCAGTTTATTACCACATATGGGGTATTGCCGTAATCAGGAGAAAATGCTTTACATATGTTGTGGTTCTTTTTTCCTTTATTCCTTGTAAAAATTAAAAATTTCTATGCTTTTTCAGAAAAAAAGTTGATTTTCATTTTCACTGCCTAATTCCACTAAATTCTGCAAAAAACCTGTGTGGTCAAAATGCTAACTATACCCCTAGATAAATTCCTTGAGAGGTGTAGTTTCCAAAATGGGGTCACTTTTGGGGGGTTTCCCCTGTTTTGGTCTCTCCAGTGCGTTGCAAACGCGACATGGCACCGAAAACCAATCCAGCAAAATCCGTGCTCCAAAATCCAAATGGCACTCCTTCCCTTCTGAGCCCTGCTGTGGGTCCAACCAGCACTTTATTACCACATATGGGATATTGCTGTAATCAGGAGACATTGCTTTACAAATGTTGGGGTGATTTTCTTCATTATTCCTCGTAAATATTACAAATTTCTATGTTTTTTCAGAAAAAAAGTAGATTTTCATTTTTACAGACTAATTCCAATATATTTAGCGAAAAAACTTGTGTGGTCAAACTGCTAACTATACCCCTAGATAAATTCCTTGATAGGTGTAGTTTCCAAAATGGGGTCACTTTTGGAGGGTTTCCCCTTTTTTGGTCCCTCCAGGGTGTTGCAAACGCGGCATGGAACCGAAAACCAATTCAGCAAAATCCATGCTCCAAAATCCAAATGGCGCTCCTTCCCTTCTGAGCCTTGCTGTGGGTCCAATCAGCAGTTTATTACCACATATGGGATATTGCCGTAATCGGGAGACAATGCTTTACAAATGCTGGGGTGCATTTTCTTTATTATCTCTTGTAAATATTAACAATTTCTATGTTTTTTCAGAAAAAAGTCGATTTTCATTTTTACAGACTAATTCTGATAAATTTAGCGGAAAAACCTGTGCGGTCAAAATGCTAACTATACACCTAGATAAATTCCTTGAGGGGTGTAGTTTCCCAAATGGGGTAACTTTTGGGGTGTTTCCACTGTTTTGGCACCACAAGACCTCTTCAAACCTGACAAGGTGCCTAAAATATATTCTAATAAAAAAGGAGGCCAAAAATCCACTGGGTGCTCCTTTGCTTCTGAGGCCTGTGCTTCAGTCCTTTATCACACTAGGGCCACATGTGGGATATTTCTAAAAACTGCAGAATCTGGGCAATAAATATTGAGTTGCATTTCTCTGGTAAAACCTTCTGTGTTACAAATTTTTTTTTATTAGAAATGAATTTCGGCAAAAAAAATTAAATTTGTAAATTTCACCTCTACTTTGCTTTAATGCCTGTGAAACGCCTAAAGGGTTAAAACACTTTGTTGATGCTGATTCGAATACCTTGAGGGGTGCAGTTTTCAAAATGGGGTGACTTCTGGGGATTTTCTAATATATAAGGCCCTCAAAGCCACCTCAGAACTGAACTGGTTCCTGAAAAAATAGCCTTTTGAAATTTTCTTTAACCCCCTTAATGACCGCCGATAAGCCTTTTCACGGCGGTCATTAATGGGCTTTATTCTACAGCGCCGCCATTCTATGTAGAATAAAGTAAACAGAGCAGGGAGACGTCAAATCTCCCTGCTCTCAGCTGCCAGAGGCAGCTGAGGGCTGGGGGCGTCCCTGCTTTGCCGGGTGAGATCGATATTCGTATCGATCTCACCCGTTTAACCCTTCAGATGCGGTGCACAATAGCGTGCACCGCATCTGAATGGTCTTGGACAGAGGGAGGGAGCTCCCTCTCTCTCCCACCGACACCCGGCCATAAAATCGCCGAGTGTCAGTGTCTTCTATGGCAGCCGGGGGTCTAATAAAGGCCCCCAGGTCTGCCTGGAGCGAATGCCTGCTAGATAATTCCGCAGGCATGACCTAGCAGATGCCTGTCCGTTTTAAACCGACAGGCAGTAATACACTGCTTACAAAAGTATTGCAGTGTATTACAATAGCGATCGGAGGATAGTGAAGTCCCCTAGTGGGACTAGTATAAAAGTAAAAAAAGTTTAATAAAGTTAATTTAAAAAAAAAGTGAAAAAAAAAATGAAAAACCCACTTTTTCCCCTTACAAAATGCTTTACTATTAAAAAAAAATACAATAAAGCCAAAAAGTTAGACATATTTGGTATCGCCGCGTCCGTAACGACCCTGACTATAAAGCTGTTGCATTATTTAACCCGCACTGTGAACGCCGTAAAAAATAAAATAAAAAACAATGGAAAAATTGCTGTTTTCTGTTAATCCTGACTTACAAAAAATTTGATAAAAAGTGATCAAAACTCGCATATACTCTCAAATGGTACCAAAAAAAACTGCAAGTCATCCCGCAAAAAAACAAGACCTTGTACAGCTATGCCGACGCAAAAATAAAAAAGTTACAGCTCTTCGAATGTGACAATGGAAAAATGTAAAAAATGGCTTGGACATTAGGGCCCAGAATGCAAGCAGGGGGAAGGGGTTAAAATATGAGAAATTGCTGCTAAAGTTCTAAGCCTTGTAACGTCCTAGAAAAATAAAAGGACGTTCAAAAAATGATGCCAATCTAAAGTAGACATATGGGGGGATGGTAATTAGTAACTATTTTGTGTTGTATTACTATCTGTTTTACAAGCAGATACGTTTAAATTTAGAAAAATGCTAATTTTTGCACATTTTTTCTAAATTGTGGTGTTTTTCAGAAATAAATACCAAAATTATCGACAACATTTTTTCACTAACATAAAGTACAACATGTCACGAGAAAACAATCTCAGAATCGCTTGGATAGGTAAAAGCATTCCAATGTTATTACCACATAAAGTAACACATGTCAGATTTTAAAAAATTGGCTGGGTCCTGAAGGCCAAAACAGGCTGGGTCCTGAAGGGGTTAAGCGGTTTTTCATTGACTCTATAGAAAAAACGCTCCAAAAACTATTATAAAAAACAGCGCCAAAAACGTGAGTTTGATTAAAAAATGGCTGAAAATCAGGAGCTGTTTTCCCTCTGTTTCGTAAGCGTGTGAACGTACCCTTAGCCTTTTGGTGTGTCCTATAGCTTCTGCCATTTGGACAATCACACCCAAAATGGCTGCCAGACACTGCTTAGCAATTTGAAGACACCTTTTCCTGGCTTGTAGGAGGGGGGGTGAGATTCCCTCCCACATTTACGGCAGCTGTGAGTCAGGTTGCTTTGCCTTATTCACCTTGCTGTAATTCTGGGAAGTGCTCCCTCTGGTGGCCAACATAGGAAAACATGTCAAATTATTATTTAATTTTTAATACTTTCCACCATGTGGAAGAAAAAAAATACAGCAAAAAACGTAAAAAATATAATAGAAATAAGTAACTTACTTTAAAAAAAAAGGTTTAATTCGCGACACATTTCCATTAAGGGTTAACCTCTTCCCGACATCCGCCGTGTATATACAGTGCACATTGCATGGAGGAGTATGGAGCTCCATTGAACGAGCGTGTCGGCTGTATCTATCTCGAGCGCGATGTCGCTTGTTTAACGCTTTAAACGCCACGGTCATAGCGACCGCGGCATTTCAGAGCTTAGAAATAGGGGCGGCCCCCTGTAATGTGCATAATAATTAGGAACATCGTGTATGTAACCCGCAAGGTGAACGTTGAAAAAATGTAAGCGCCAGAATCGCTGTTTTTTTGGTCACTTCATCTCCCACATAAAATTTAACAAAAAGTCTCATGTACCCCAAGGTGGTACTAATAGAAACTACAAAATAAGCCCTCATACCGATCAATCGACGGAAAAAAAAGTTATGGATTTCCGAATATGGCGACAGATTTCATATTATATTTGTAACAATCAGTTTTTTCCTTGTAAAAGTAGTAAAACAAAAAAAAACGATATAAATACTATAAAACTATATAAATTTGGTGTCGCCGTAATCGTATTGACTGGTAGAATAAAGTTAACATTCCGCTTTTACCGCACGGTGTATGCCGTAAAAATGAAACCCCCCAAAAGATTGAGGAATTGCTGTTATTTTCCTATTCCACCCCGCAAATGCCAGTGAAATGGTGGTGTGAAAATCAAGCACTTGTCCTGCAATATACAAGCCATTGTACGGATATATTGATGGGAAAATAAAAAGGTTATGGGTTATGAAAGGTGGGGAGGAAAAAACGAAATCTGAAAAATGGCTGCGGCGGGAAGGGGTTAAATACCATATCAACAATTCCCTAATATATATATTCGAGGTCCTTTCGTTAACCCCTTCCCGCCGCAGCCCTTTTTCAGATTTTCATCTTATTTTTTTCCTCCCCACATTCCAGATGCCATAACGCCTTTATTTATCCATCGATATAGTACTATGAGGGCTTGATTTTTGCGGGACGAGTTGTAGTTTTTTGTAGCACCATTTATTTTACCATATAATGTACCAGGAAACGGGAAAAAAATGATTTGTGGGGTAGAAAATGAAAAAAACAGCGATTCCTCCATGGTTTTTTGCACGCCGTTTTTACGGAATTCACTGTGCAATTAAAACAACATGATAACTTTATTCTGCGGGTCAATACGACTACAGCGATACCAAATATATATATCGTTTTTTCTATATTTTACTACTTTTACAAGTAAAAACCTAAGTGTAAAAAAGAGAATTTATTTTGCGTCGCCAAATTCCGAGAGCCACAACTTTTTTATTTTAACGTCGATTAAGTGGTATGAGGGCTTATTTTTTGCGGGATAAGCTGTCGTTTTTAATAATACCATTCAGTGTGTAAATGCGACGGTTTGATCACTTTTTATTTCATTTTTTGTGGGAGATTAGGTGAGCAAAAAATAGAGATTCTGGCGTTTTACAATTATTTATTTTTACGGCGTTCACCATGCGGGTTAAATAGAGATATATTGTAATATTTCAGACCTTTACGGACGCGGCGATAACAATTATGTTTATTTCTTTCTTTACTATGCTCTAGGGGAAAAATGGGAAAAGGTTTTTTTTTAACTTTTAATATATATATATTTTTTTTACATAAAAAAAAACTTTATTTAACTCGTTTTTACTTTTTTTTTTATTAGTGCCCCTAGGGGGCTTCAACCAGTGATCGTTAGATCACTTGCACGATATACTGCAATACTAATGTATTGCAGTACATCGTAATTCTGACAGTCAACTATTAAGCCCTGCCGGAGGCAGGTCTTAATAGGTGTACAAAGATGGCCAACCTGGGGGCCTTCATTAGGCCCCCAGGCAGCCGTAGCAACCATCGCCCGCCCATGATTGTGTTGCGGGGGCGCGATAAGCTGTTAGAGGGGGTCGCCCCCCTCTTTCTAACGATTTAAATGCTGCGGTCTCTGTTGAGCCCGCTCCATACTTCCCCTACCCGACTTTGGCGTATGGATACGTCAAATGTCGCGAAGGGGTTAATGCTCATCACTGTTTGTAGTGCTAGAGCAGGTGCTTTCAGCAGAAAACTCCATTACATTCCGTTGTTGGTACGATTAAAGCCTAGTTTGGGCCTTTAGGCTCAGAGCCCATTTTTCAAATCTGACATATTACAATTTACGTGGTAATAACGTCGTAATGCTAAAACCTATCCAATCGATTCTGAGACTGTTTTCTCGTGACACATTGGGCTTCATGTTAGTGGTAAAATTTGGTCGATATATTCAGTGTTTATTTGTGAAAAATTGCAAAATTTAGAGAAAATGTAGAAAAAATAGAATTTTTCAGAATTGAAATGCATCTGCTTGTAAAACAGACGGTTATACCACCCAAAATAGTTACTAGTTCACATTTCCCATATGTCTACTTTAGATTGGCATTGTTTTTGAACATTCTTTTATTTTTCTTGGACGTTACAAGGTTTAGAACATAAACAGCAATTTCTCATATTTTTAAGAAAATTTCACAAGCCTTTTTTTTAAGGTACCTGCTCAGTTCCGAAGTGGCTTTGAGGGGCTTATGTATTAGAAACCCCCATAAAACACCCCATTTTACAAACTAGACCCCTCTTTGTATTCAAAACAGCATTTAGAAGTTTTTTTTAACCCTTTATGCATTTCACAGGAATTAAATCATAGTGGATGTGAAATTTGCAAATTTCATTTTTCTTGCTGAATTTCAATTTTATTAAAAAAAAATTCTGTAACACAGAAGGTTTTACCAGAGAAACACTAATAAATATGTATTGTCCAGATTCTGCAGTTTTTAGAAATGTCCCACATGTGGCTCTAGTGCGCTCGTGGACTAAAACACAAGCCCCAGAAGCAAAGAAGCACCTAGTGCATTTTGGGGCCTCTTTTTTATTAGAATATATTTTAGGCAGCATGCCAGGTTTGAAGAGGTGTTGAGGTGCCAAAACAGTAGGAATTTCTCAAAAGTGACCCCATTTTGGAAACTACACCCCTCAAGGAATTAATTTATGGTTGTTGTTCCGATTTTGATCCCACAGTTTTTACACAGCACGAATTGGGCTGTGAAATTTTAAAAATTAAATTTTTTCCAATAAAATGGCATTTTTCATCAACATTTCTTATTTTCACAGGGAAGAAAATACCCCATTTTGTTGCCCAATTTCTCCTGAGTGCAGCAATACCCCATTTGTGGCTATAAACTTCCGTTTGGGCCCATGGGAGGCCTCAGAAGGGAAGGAGTGCTGTGTGTTCTTTGGAGTGCAGATTTTGCTGGATTGGTTTTCGGTGCCATGTCACATTTGCAGAGCCCCAGAGGTATCAAAGCAATGGAAACCCACCAGAAGTGACCCCATTTTGGAAACTACACCCCTCAAGGAATTCATTTATGAGTGTTGTGACAATTTAGACCACACCATTTTTTCACAGAATTTATTTGAATTGGGCTGTGAATTAACAAAAATGTAATTTTTTCCAATGATGTGTCGTTTCGGCTAAAAATGTTACATTTTCACAAGGAATAAAATACCCCATTTTGTTGCCCAATTTGTCCTGAGTGCGGCAATATCCCAGTTGTGGT
Source organism: Rhinoderma darwinii (assembly GCF_050947455.1). Lineage (NCBI taxonomy): Eukaryota > Metazoa > Chordata > Amphibia > Anura > Rhinodermatidae > Rhinoderma > Rhinoderma darwinii. The sequence goes on from NW_027464231.1 coordinate 85,077, forward strand.
GATAAACTGCCGTTTGGCCCATGAGGGGGCTCAGAAGGAAAGGACCACCATTTGGCCTACTGGGGATTTTCTGGTGCTAAGTGATGTATGCAGAAGCCCCTGAGGTACCAGTACAGTTGAAACCCACAAGAAGTGACCCCGTTTTAAAAACTACACCCCTTAAGGCATTCATCTAGAGGTGTAGTGAGCATTTTGGCCGGAAACCTACACCCCATAAACTGTAATGTGGGTTCTCCCGGGTATGGCAATACCCTCAATGTGGCTGTTATAAGCTGCCTGGGCACACAGCAGGGCTCATCGGGGAAAGACGAGGGGGGATAAGCTGTGCGGAGGGCATCAGGGTAAGTAAAACTGGGGTAGATTAAAAATCAAGGGATGTATGATACATTTTAAAACACTTTCATACAGAGCCCTGGTTTTTCGGAACACGCGTCACATTGATATATTGTGTCCTTTCTTATCCCCCTCTTATAGCAGACTTTGTACCTCTTGACTTTTTCCTTTCTTGCCAGTTTGGGGAACTTCTCCTGGAAAGTGTTGCCCTGGTACGATGCGTGTGGCCTCGCTTCCAGAAGTACTGGGTATCCCCCTTCTTGGTCCCTAAAGATTCGTTTCTTGATAACCACCTCTTGAAATTCCAGGAAATTTCCCGTCTGGCCTGCACATCGACGTAGCACGTACGCATTGTACAATGCCATCTGTATGATGTGCACAAACAGCTTCTTATACCACACCGTATGGCGCTGTAGGGCTTCAGGACTTGATCTGACAAGTCCACCCCTCCCAAGTACCTATTATAGTCCAGGATGTAGTCTGGTTTGGGGGTCTCTGTACTGGTACCTCGTACAGGTACATGGGTACTGGTGTGACATCTCTCTTGTCCTTGTACTTGACACACAATATGTTGCTGCTAGATTGTGCCCTGCTCTCACCCCTTCTGAGTGTTTGCCCAAGCAGTGTCTTAGGGAGGCCTCTCAGATTTCTTCTAGCGGTGCCGCATGACTTCTGGAAGCGAGGCACTTGAAGAGTGGGACGCTGTTATAAAAATTATCCAGGTAGAGGCGGTAACCCTGGTCTAGCAGTGAGTGCACCAAATCCCACACAATTTTTGTATTAACTCCCAGTAAGGGGGGGGGGGCATTCTGGGGGCTGAATACTGGTGTCCTTCCCTTCATATATCCTAAATTTGTAGGTATACCCTGATGCACTCCCGCAGCTTATACATCTTCACGCCATACCTTGCCCTCTTACTCGGCAGGTACTGGCGGAATTGAACCCTCCCTTTAAAATGTACCAAGGACTTATCAATAGAAATACACTTCTCGGGGGTGAATGCTTGGGTAAACCGGGCACTGAAATGGTCTAATAGGGGTCTCAGTTTATACAAACGGTCAAAACTGGGGCCATCTCGGGGTGGGCACGGCTCATTATCAGTATAATGTAAGAAGCAAAGTATTGCCTCATTTATTTATTTTTTGGGGTTCCAGTTCAGTTCTGAAGTTGCTTTGAGGGGCCCATATATTAGAAATCCCTATCAAACACCCCATTTTAGAAACTAGACCCCTCAAAGTATTCACAACAGCATATAGAAAGTTTATTAACCCTTTAGGTGTTTCACAGGAATTTAGAGCAAAGTAGAGGTGAAATTTACATATTTATTTATTTTTGTCAGAAAATCCTTTTTATACCATTTTTTTTATAACACAAAAGGTTTTACCAGAGAAACGCAACTCAATACTTATTGCCCAGATTCTGCCATTTAGAGAAATATCCCACATGTGACCCTAGTGCGGTAATGGACTGAAGCACCGGCCTCAGAAGCAAGGGACCACCTAGAGGATTTTGAGGCCTCCTTTATATTAGGCACCATGTCCGGTTTGAAGAGGACTTGTGGTGCCAAAACAGTGGAAACCCCCCAAAAAGTGACCCCATTTTTGAAACTAGACCCCTTGAGGAATTCATTGTAGTTTTCTTGGGGTGCATGCGGCTTTTTGATCAGTTTTTATTCTATTTTTAGGTGGCGCGGTGACTAAAAAACGGCAATTCTACTATTGTTTTTGTATTCTATTTTTTTTTACAGCGTTCACCGTGCGCTATAAATGACATATTCACTTTATTCTGCGGGGCGATACGATCACGGCGATACCAGATGTTTATAGTTTTTTTATGACTTATGGCGTTTGCACAATAAAATACTTTTTATAAAAAATCACTCACTTTTAGTGTTCCCTTATTCTAAGAGCCAGAACGTTTTTATTTTTCCATCAATAAAGCCGTGCGAGGACTTATTTTTTGCGTAACGAACTGTAGTTTCGATCAGGACCATTTTTAGGTACATGCGACTTTTTGAACTAATTTTATTCCATTTTTTGGGAGGTGAAGTGACCAAACAATTATGATTCTGGTACGGTTTATTATTATTTTCTTTTATGGCGTTCACCGTGCGGGATAAATAACGAAATAATTTTGTAGATCAGGCCGTTACGGACGCGGCGATACCAATTATGTATAGTTTATTTGTTTATTTATTTTAATAATAAAGGACTGATAAGGGAAAAGGGGGGATTTTTACTTTTATTACTCTTAAAACTTTTATTTTCTTATTTTTACACAACTTTTTTTTTACTTTTTTTTACTTTGTCCCACTAGGGGACTTGGGGGCAGGAGGCCCTGATCGCTATTCTAATACACTAATATTCTATTCTAATACACTGCACTACATGCGTAGTGCAGTGTATTAGAGCTGTCAGCTACTCACTATGTCAGGACCTACTAGGCTTCCGTCGATGGCGTAGCCGGAGTCCATTGTTAGGACTCTTGTTGCCATAGCCACCATCGCTGGCCGCTATCATGTAGCGGGCCGTCGATGGCGGTTTAACCCCTAAGAAGCCGCGATCGCTATTGAACGCGGCTTCTGAGGGGTCAATCTGCGGGGACCACTGCGATCGGTCCCTGCACACTGAGCTGTGATAGCTGCTGTCGGAAACAGAAGCTATCACAGCTCATGAACGCGCCCCGCGTGAACGGCACCGTGTTTCATCCATGACATACTATTATGTCATGGAGCGGGAACGATGCACTTACCATGACATAATAGTACGTCCTGGAGCGTTAAGGGGTTAAGGTGAATTTGATGACCTTGCTGCTGCACGCCTCTTTTATTTGAGATGTCCCCTATTATAAAACAAAGCATTCCATTAGGCGGTGTGTCGGACCCTTATTCAGATGACTGATGTCTCTGATTTGATTCTCAGTTAAACGGCTACAATATTTTTATTTGTTGGTCTTTGACGTTTTCTATTATTAATGCTTTTGCTTTTTCAGCATTTTTAGGCTTATATCTTGAAGAAAAAACTAATTTTTTCTAGCAATAAATTGTTACCCTAAATTAGACTTTTTATTTGTGACCGTCATTGTCTACCGTAAATGTAATTGTGTCAATGGCAATGATTGGGGTGGGGGGGGGGGGCTGATATGTGTAATTATCTATTTGTTTACCTTTTTATTTTAATGGCCTTTCCCTCAAAGGTAAGAAAAGACATTTGGGGAATTTTTATTACATTTTATTTTTATTACACTATACATTTCCTCTGTAACTGGTGGTGCACAGAAGGGGAGATCAGCCGTGTTACACTGACTATGGTCACTGATAGGGCTGTGCTGGGTCTAGCTATACCCTGCAGCAGGCTCCTACTACCCGCATCTCGGCAATCATGTGACCAGTCACATGACCACCGGGACCAATAGCGGAAGCAGCCTCTATTCTATAAATGTGTACATGAGTACAGAGAAGACAGAAGTGGTGAAAACCACCGGGATCTTCTCTCCGGGGTCCCTGGCAGTCTTTGACGGACGGGCACCCAAAATTCAGCTGCCCAATTGCTTGTGTAGGAAGCTTAAACCTGCACCGTGTGTGTATATATAATATATGTGTGTGTATATGTATATGTGTATATATATATATATATATATATATATAATCCCCCAAAAAGAAGAGGCAGCACTCCAAGAAAATTGGTGAGAAAAGGTGGTGTGTTTATTCACCCCAGGCAGGCAATGTTTCGATCCGTCGCTATGGGATCTTTGTCAAGCAATGACCAACAATCTTAACGGTATATATAAACCAGTGTGGTAATACAATCAGTGATTTAACCTGAGTTAACAAGTAGGAACAGGTGATACATTAGTGGTTACCGTGGTTACAACATAACAACCTCCGGGTATGTTCACACGCAGTGTTTTCAGATGTAATTCGGGCGTTTTATGCCTCGCATTACGCCTGAAAAAACGCCCCTAATACGCCTACAATCATCTGCCCATTGCTTTCAATGGGTTTTTGGTCACTGCGTGTGAACATACCCTCAGTGAGCATGAGGCATCTGCGCAGAGAGCCCTCTGTTATAACAGTGTGTATAGCAGTACAGTGTATACAGTTTTTAACCCCTTCAAGACCGAGCTCATGTTGGCCTTCAGGACCAGCCCCATTTTTTCAAATCTGACGTGTCACTTTATGTGGTAATAACTCTGGAATGCTTTTGCCTATCCAAGCGATTCTGAGATTGTTTTCTCGTGACATATTGTACTTTATATTAGTGGAAAAATTTGGTCAATAAATTCATTGCTTATTTGTGAAAAACACCAAAATTTAGAGAAAATTTGCAAAAATTATGATTTTTCTAATTTTAAATGTATCTGCTTGTAAAACAGATCGTAATACCGCACAAAATAATTACTATTTCACATATTCCATATGTCTACTTTTATATTTGCATCGTTTTTTGTACATTATTTTGTTTTTCTAGGACGTTACAAGGCTTAGAACTTTAGCAGCAATTTCTCACATTTTCAAGAAAATTTCAAAAGGCTATTTTTCAAGGACCAGTTCAGTTCTGAAGTGGCTTTGAGGGCCTTTTGTATTAGATAGACCCAATAAATCACCCCATATTAAAAACTGCACCCCTCAAAGTGTTCAAAACAGCATTCAGAAAGTTTCTTAACCCTTTAGGCGTTTCGCAGGAATTAAAGCAATGTAGAGGGGAAATTGACAAATTTTATTTTTTTTGCTGCAATTCATTTGTAATACATTTTTTTCTGTAACACAGAAGGTTTTACCAGAGAAACGCAACACAATATTTATTGCCCAGATTCTGCAGTTTTTAGAAATATCCCACATGTGGCCCTAGTGTGGTAATGGACTGAAGCACTGGCCTCAGAAGCAAAGGAGCACCTAGAGGATTTTGGGGCCTCCTTTTTATTAGAATATATTTTAGGCACAATGTCGGGTTTGAAGGGCTCTTGCGGTGCCAAAACAGTGGAAATCCACCAAAAGTAACCCCATTTGGGAAACTACACCCCTTGAGGAAATTATCTAGGGGTATAGTGAGCATTTTGAACCCGCAGGTTTTTTGCAGAAATTATTGAAAGTGGGCCATGAAAATGAAAATCGACATTCTTTCAAAGAAAATGTAGGTTTAGCTAATTTTTTCTAATTTCCACAAGGACTAAATAAGAAAAAGCACAGCAACATTTGTAAAGCAGTTTCTCCCGAGTAAAACAATACCCCACATGTGGTAATAAACGGCTGTTTGGAGACACGGCAGGGCTTAGAAGATAAAGAGCGCCATTTGGCTTTTGGAGCTCAAATTTAGCAGGAAAGGTTTGCAGAGGCCAGGTCAGATTGGCAAAGCCCCTGAGGGGACCAAAACAGTGAAAACACCAAAAAAGTGACTCCATTGAGAAAACTACACCCCTTGAGGAATCCATCTAGGGGTGTAGTGAGCATTTTGACCCCACAGGTGTTTCATAGATTTTATTAGAATTGGGCAGTGAAAATAAAAAAAATCCTTTTTCTTCAATAAGACGTAGCTTTAGTTCCAAATTGTTCATTTTCTCAACAAATAAAAAAAAAGAAAAGTACCCCAACATTTGTAAAGCAGCTTCTCTGGAGTACGGCAATACCCCACACGTGGTCATAAACTGCTGTTTGGGCACATTTGCAATGTCCCTGTGGGACCAAAACAGTGGAAACCTCCCAGAAGTGACCCCATTGTGGAAACAACACCCTCAAGGTATTCACCTAGGGGTGTAGTAAGCATGTTAACCCCACAGGTGTTGTGCAGAAATTCGTGTGCACTCGATGTGGGATAGTGAAAATGGGAATTTTTCCTTAGATACGCCAATATGTGGTGCCCAGCTTGTGCCACCATAACAAGACAGCTCTATAATTATGCTGTGTTTCCCGGTTTTAGAAACGCCCTACATGTGGCCCTAATCTTTTGCCTGGACATTCGACAGGGCTCAGGAGTGAAAGCGTACCATGTAAAATTGAGGCCTAATTTGGCAACATATAAAGTATTGGTTCAAAATTGCAGAGGCTTTGATGTGAAATAATAAAAGAAACCCCTGACTAGTGACCCCATTTTGGAAACTGCACCCCTCAAGGCATTTATTAAGGGGCGTAGTGAGCATTTTCACCCCACGTGTCTTTTCCATAAATGATTGCGCTGCGGAAGGTGCAAATTACATTTTTTCCCTAGATATGCCAATTCCATGGCAAATATGTCGTGCCCAGCTTGTGCCACTGGGGACACACACCCAAAAATTGTTAAAAGGGTTCACCCGGTTACGGCGATGCCATATATGTGGAAGTAAACAGCTGTTTGGGCACACTGTAGGGCTCAGATGGGTGGGAGCGCCATTTGGCTTTTGGAGCGTGGATTTTGCTTGGTAATAGTTTGTTTGGAGTTTTACTGGTGTTTCCGTTTATAATCTGGGGCATATGTGAGCTGGGCAGAGTATATCAGGGGCATAGTCAGGTAGTATAATAATAAGGTAAAAAAAATAATTTTGCCGGGAAAGTGTTGTCCTGGTATAATACGGGCGCCCTCGCTTCCAGCGGATATGTTTGGGCCCTCCCCTTCCTGATTCCCTAATTTTAGTGCCTTGATACATCGCCTTTTGAAACAGAAGAAATGTTCCCCTCGGGCTGCACAACTGGATATTTTTCTTTCCTGACTTATTGGAGCCTTAAATTATTTAATTTTTTCATAGACGTAGTGGTATGAGGGCTTTTTTTTTTTTGTGGAACGAGCTGTAGTTGTTATTGGTACCATATTGGGGTACATGAAACTTATTGGTCACTTGTTATCCTTTTTTTGGGAGGCAACGTGACAAAAAAAACAGCAATTCTGGCATAGTTTTTTAGTTTTTTTTTATACAGTGTTCAACATGCGTTATAAACTACATGTTACCTTTATTCTGCGGGTCAGTATGATTCCGGCGATACCTAATTTATAGAACTTTTTTATAACTTTTTGCACAATAAAATTACTTTTGGAAAGAGAATGTATTTTTTTCTGTCGCCATGTTGTGAGAGACATAACTTTAATTTTTTTGTATTTTTTTCTGCCATTATTTTTTAGTTGTTTTTTTACGGCATTCACTGCGCTGGATAAATAACATAATATATTTATAGTTTAGGTCATTACGGTCGCAGCGATACCAAATATGTATGGTTTATTTATTTTTTTCAATAATAAATGACTTGATAAGGGAAAAAGGGGGAGATTGTGTTTTATTTTATTACTTGAAACTTTTATTGTATTTTTTACAACTTTTATTTTTACTTTTTTTTGTTACACTTTTCTTTAGTCCCACTAGGGGACTTGAAGGTCCAACTGTTTGTTTGATGTTCTAATACATTGCACTACCTATGTAGTGCAATGTATTGGAACTGTCAGTTGTTCACTGACAGCAAGCCAATCAGGCTCCGCCTCTGGGCGGGGCCTAATCAGCTTCCGTAATGGTAGACAGGAGGCCATTGTTACGGCTCCTGTTGCCATAGTAGCAGTCGCCAGCCTTGCGATCGCATGGCAAGGCTGCCGATTTGTTACAAATCCCTAGGATGCAACGATCACAATGGATTGCTGCATCGAAGGGGTTAATGCCAGGAATCGGAGCTATCTCTAAGGGTCTAAGAGTATTCAGCCTGAATATCCATTCGAGTTCCCTTTTTTTTTTAAAAAAAAGCCACTTTGTCACCACCTCAACCTAGGGGTGGGATGTGGTCAATTATCCTGAATTTTAACTGTTTCTCCGTATGGTTCATTTCAGCGAAGTGCTTGGAAACAGGTAAGTCTAACTGTCACGAAGGGTTTGTGAACCCACTCGGCCGTACCGCCTTGGCAGTAAGGCAGCTGGCCAACAGAGAGCAGGTGAGAGTCTATAGGTCTATAGGTACCTGTGGCAGCTCAAACAGCAGCAGGGCAGGCTTGGCTGGGACTTAGGTAGCAGGCAGACGTCAGGCAAGGTGGAGCAGGTCAGACGTGGATGTAGCGCAGCACGACTTTGGCACGGCTCGGTGCTAAACCAGGAATGTATGGATTGCTAGGTACAGGAACTGGAAACAAGTATAGATACAGGGACTGTTTAAGAGCGGGCACGAGCGTGCGCGCGCACCCTACGGGGTTCGGCAGATGTGAGTGGATGCGAGCACTGGCGTCTCCTGAGGAGGCTGGGGCCAGCACTTGCCGACTCGTGGCTGCGGCTGTCAAGGGGATGTTGGAGCTGACAGCCCACAGCCACGGACATAACAGTATCCCCCCTCTTATTGGGACCAGAGCGAGAGAGAAACTTCAGAAGAGTAGGGGCATTGAGGTTCTCCTCTGGCTCCCAGGACCTCTCTTCAGGACCAAACCCCCTCCAATCCACCAAATAAAAAGGGGAGTCTTGGAATAGCGGTTCAGGATCACAGGTTTCAGGAGGGAGATATGGAAGGAGTTGGGAATCCTGAGGGTAGGAGGCAGCCGGAGCTTGTAGGCGACAGGATTGATCTGCTGCAGAACCTCGAATGGTCCGAGGAACCTGGGGCAAATTTACATGACGGCACCCTCAGTCGGATATTCCTGGATGACAGCCAGACCTTAGTGCCAGGAAGAAACCGAGGAGGCTCTCTTCGCCTTGTGTCAGCCTTCTGTTTCATGCGGTTCCACTGCCATTAGGATGGAGGATCGAGTCTGCTGCCAGATCTTCAAAAAGTCTCTAAACGTGGAATCAGCTGCAGGTACCTTGGAAGTATCAGGCACCGAGAGAGGAAATCGTGGGTGTTGGTCGTAGACAATGCAGAACGGTGTATTCCTAGTAGACTCGCTGGTGTGGTTATTGTAGGAGAACTCCGCCCACGGGAGCAGCTGCACCCAGTCATCATGCTACTTGGAGATGAAGTGGTGTATGTAGTTCTCCAAAATCTGGTTGATCCTCTCGACCTGACAATTAGACTGAGGATGGTAGGCAGAAGAAAAGTCCAACTTCACGCCAAGAAGTCCGCAGAGGGCTCTCCAGAACCTCGAGATGAACTGAACCCCCCGATCAGACACAATATGCTGCGGCAAGCCGTGCAGGCGGAAGATGTGTTGGATAAATAACTTGGCCAACTGAGGAGCAGAAGGAAGACCGGTAAGAGGAACGAAGTGGGCCATCTTCGAAAATCGGTCCACCACCAGCAGAGAGAGGCAGGTCCGTGATAAAGTCCATCGCTATATGCTGCCAGGGAGCATTGGGCACGGGCAATGGCTGGAGCAGGCCAGCAGCTCTGGAGTGGGTGGCCTTGTTGGCTGCACATACAGCACAGGAAGAAACGAAGTCCACAATATCCTTGGGCAGAGTGGACCACCAGAAATGACGAGCAATCAAATCCCGGGTCTTACGTAACCCCGCGTGACCTGCCAGTCTAGAGTGACCCCAGCGGAGGATTCTTCCACGATTAGCCAGGTGCACAAAAGTCCTCCTAGGAGGAATGTCCCCAATTTGCAGGGGGTTGACCGAGACAATGCAAGATGGATCGATAATGTTCTGTGGACTCTCAATGGTGTCTTCTGTCTCGAAAGACCTGGACAAGGCATCGGCCATCACATTATTGTCGGCCGGGCGATAATGAAGCTCAAACTGGAACCTTGCAAAGAACAGTGACCACCTGGCCTGACGAGGGTTCAACCGTTGGGCCGTCTGGAGGTAGGTCAGATTCTTGTGGTCCGTAAAAATCAAGATTGGATGAGCTGTGCCCTCTAGTAGATGTCTCCACTCCTCCAGGGCCAAATTGATGCGAGTAGTTGCGTTCTGCGGAAGAGAAGAGCTTGGAAAAGTAACCACATACCATTTACTTGCCCTTGGGACCTCTCTGGAACAGGAGTGCACCAGCGCCTCTGCAATATGAGCAGTGTCTGAAACCATTCCCCCTGTCTCTTTTTAATCTTTGGGATAAAAGTCTTCGCTTGTTGTTTGCGAATTAAGGCCGTCATCATTTTATTCCCCTTGTCACCATGAGCATATTGCTTATATTTTGAAATTTGGATGAGGTGGGCGGATTTAACATTAAGAATGTCTTTCACCTTATCTCTAAGACTAGTCAATTCCGCTAATGAAGAGATGGCTACTGTCTTCTTGTGTACTCCCTCCAAAAGGGCAATCTGAGAAAATAAAGAATTTAGTACAGCATTGGTCTTTTTCTTTACATGCGTTCCCAGGGAAATAAGCTCACCTCTGATCACCGATTTATGAGCCTCCCACACAATCGGATTCGAAATAGAATCTGAAACATTATGAGTGAAATATTGAGATAAATGGTTCTCAATAATCTGGGCATTAGTCTTATCCACTCTAAGAGTGTCATTAAGTCTCCAACACCAATCTCCCTTAGGAATACCTACTAAACTTATAGACACTAAAATCGGGGCAAGGTCTCATAATAAAATATGGCCTATATCCGCAGAACGGACTAGTGAAGTATACTGCTGCGAAAGAAAAATATAATCTAATCTGTGATATGTATTGTGGGTGGGTGAGAAATAAGAATAATCCTTATCTAACGGATGCAGCAGTCTCCAGACATCTGTCAAGTGCAGGGAATTCAAAGCCTTGTTCAAGTGTGCTAGCGTCTTATACAAGGCATGCTGTGATCCCGTGGTGTCTAAAATCAGATTAAGGGGTAAATTCAGGTCTCCCCCACCACCAAAATCCCTTCAGAAAAATCACGTAACATGTTCAGAGTCCGAATAAGCCAACATTAGGAGAATATAGATTAGCGAAGGTATACATCACTGTATTTTAACGATATATATTGTGCTCCCACAAATATGAACATTTGAAAATTCACTGAAGTGATAAATGAGTAAAATGTATAATTGCGGACTTGGCGGATCAGATAACACAATGGCCTTCAGTCACGTTCCGTAGAGGTAAAAACATCAGGGATAGGGTGATGCAGAGTTGTTTTGATCCAATAATCCAAAAGGGTACTTGGTTAGACAGGCAGATACCGGGTACAGACAGATGTGGTAGTTGTAGAGCCTGTGATTTCATTCAAAGTGGAAAAAAATTCAAAAGTGTTACCACCAAGGTTGAGTATGATATCCGAGATTTTGTGAACTGCAAAACGGCTGGAGTTGTCTATTTAATCACATGTCCATGACCACTGAATTACGTGGGCAAGACAATACGGCAGTTTCGGCGCCGGATTAGGGAACATGTTGGAGATGTCACAAATGAAAGAGATACTTCCATATCAAAACATGTGCATGCAAAACATCAAGGCAGGGCAGAATGATTAAAATTTCAGGCAATTGAATTGGTACGTCCTCCTAAACGGGGAGGGGATTGGGATAACCTCATTCTGCGTAAAGAGGCCCAATGGATCTACAGACTGGCTTGCGTACATCCTGAAGGTTTAAACGAGCAAACAAATTATACCTGTTTTATTTAATACACAATCCATATCAAGTCATAGGGCTTTTTTGGTCCTCTGGGTGGGGGTATGGTAATGCATTCCTAGTCCCAGTGTAGTCACTTGAAATATATCAATCAATAAGTAGCAGGTATGGCAATTGAGTCCAGGAGTGTGTCAAATGTTTTAAGTGAGGTTTACAATTACGTCGTTCTTCTATCCATATATTATGTATTTTCAGGGTAGGTGCTCCTATCGTGGTAGTCCAATTGTGGCCCTGAGCTGATCCGCAACATATATCCAACCTTATAGTGTTATACTCCATCCTTGAATAGCATGAGGCTTTGTGTAGTAAATAGATACTTCTACAGCCTCCCATTGAGTCCGCATGCTCTGTGTTGTTTACATTGTTACTTCCGGGTATGTCAGCTGACAGCCGGGAGTCACATGGTTGAGCATCATGGATGTGCTGGGCGAGTGTGATTGGCTGTTTGATGTATGCTGCTGGAGCCAGGCGGCGGAGCATTCAGTTCATAGTGACTCAGAGTCCCAGAGTGAAGCATGCCGCTGACATCTATGCGTGCATGCTTCCGTGTTGTGCAGTAGAATATCTGCAGCTGAAGATATATCGCTGGCATTCTGGCCAGACTGACAGACCCCTGATGATAAGTATAGAAACGCGTAGGGTCGGGTGAAGTGAGGGAATTTTGCGTAGGGGGCAGTGGCATTGTTGTGCATCTGTACATTGGGAGAATCTGGTGCGGTTAACGCAGGCTCCTGTGTGAACGAGGGTCCAAACCACTGCTTTACCAATGTTATACGCTGATTCCATATTTTGATATCTCTGTTTACATACCCAGTCATTAAGGGTTCGCAAACGAACTAGGACTGGGAGTATTCTGTTTAATACGTTTTTAAATACACGGTTGGGCTTTTCACAGTGGTGATTGTACCCCTGTTTTTAGATAGCTATGAAATAAAAATTATACGAAGGTATACATCATTACATATTTTCCCTTTTATAAATAAGTATCTAACATCCGAGTCTTCCAATTGCGTTAACAACGAAAATGGAATGCATTTATGTATAGCTATGCTAACACCTCGAGCTGCAGACTGATAAGGGCAATGGAACCATAAATTAAAATCTCTGGTAGAAAGAGTAGGGAGTTTTGTACGATTGAAATGGGTTTCTTGTAAGGGGACCACGTGTGCAGTCTGCTTTTTCAACATTCTAATAACTTGACTATGCTTCTGTGTATAACGGTTCTCACCTGTTTGTTCGTGGATCCTCTGTGTCGTCTGGGAGATGGTGCTTGGAACCCAGGCAACACTTGGCACAGCGGGTAGAGGCGGATGGATAGGCAGAAGTCAGGACAGGCAGCAGACGTCATAACGGGTATGGCAGCAATAGGTCAAGGCAGGCGTCGTAACACGTATGGAGAGCAATAGGTCAAGGCAGGCGGCAGACAAGGATGGTGAAGTTCAGGCAGAGGTCAGTAACGGGAAATCCAGACAAAAAGGCAGAAGGGACGGAAACAGGGAACCAGGGCACAGGGAAAATCATGGGGAACTTCGTTCAACAAGCATGGATTCAGGGAAGGAGGAACCTTAAATAGGAAGTCTTAGGAATTAAGGCGCGCGCTGGCCCTTTAAGACAGGACGAGTCAGCGCGCGCGCCCTCTAGTGACTGCAGCCGCTCATTGAGGGTGACTGCAGCCGCTCATTTAGGATGACGGCCGCAGAGGGAGGTAAGGGATGCACTTACCTGACGCCATCCAGAGCCAGCAGAGCGTTTGGATCGGGTAAGTGGAGCTCGGGATGAGCATGTGGTAATGGAGGACGCCGGAGCAGAGGCCGTTGGGAAGGTGGGGAACGGTGCGGCAGCCGTTACAGTACCCCCCATTTACGCCCCCTCTTTTTAGGCTTGCTTGGAAACCTTCGCTCAAAGACCTTGATAAGAGCTTGGGCGTTGATATTCTCCACGGGCTCCCATGACCTCTCCTCAGGGCCATAATCTTTCCAGTGCACTAGGTACCATAATCTCCCCCGTGAACTTTTGACATCCAGGATCTCTTGAATTTCAAATTTGGCATTATCCTGATGGACAGGAATTTTCTTTGAAAAATGGTTGAGTATAGTGGGTTTCAGCAGAGAAATATGGAAGGAATTAGGGATTTTCAGAGACTGAGGAAGGCGAAGTCTGAAAGTTACTGGATTGATTTGTTTTGTTATTTCATAGGGGCCCAGAAACCGAGGAGCTAGATTGTAACAAGGGGTCTTCAGACGTATGTACCGGGTGGACAGCCAGACTTTATCCCCAGGAAGGAGCTGCGTCGGTATCCTGCGTCTTTTATCCGTGTCTCTCTAAAACCTGGCTACGGCTTTGTGGATGGAGTCCTTGGCCTTTTGCCATATACGTACAAAGTCGCGGTGGACCGTGTTAGCAGCTGGAACCTCAGAAGGCGCAGAGACTGGTAGGGGAATTCCTGGATGCTGGCCAAACACCAAGAAGAAGGGAGAAGAGCGGATAGATTCCCCCGTATGGTTGTTGTAGGCAAATTCGGCCCATGGAAGCAGACTTGCCCAGTCGTCTTGTCGCGGAAACACGAAATTCCTGAGGAAACGTTCAAGTATTTGGTTTATCTGCTCTACTTGACCATTGGATTGAGGATGGTACGCGGAAGAGAAGTCTAGTTTGACCTCCAGCAGTTTTCACAAGGCTATCCAGAACTTTGATGTGAACTGAACTCCTCTGGCAGAAACAATATGCTTAGGAAGACCATGCAGGCGAAAGATGTGCTTGATAAACAGCGTTGCCAGTCGGGAAGATGACGGAAGGCCTGAGAGAGGTACGAAGTACGCCATCTTAGAAAAGCGATCCACTACAAACCAGATCACTGTACACCCAGCAGAACTAGGCAGATCAGTGATGAAGTCCATGGCAATGTGCGACCAGGGAGAGTCAGGCACGGGCAGAGGGTGCAAAAGGCCAGCAGGTCTTGAATGGGAGACTTTATTTTGAGAGCAGGTGGAGCAGGCTGAAACAAAGTCTTTAGTGTTTTGGGACATGGAAGGCCACCAGTACTGACGGCCAATCAAATTGAGGCATGACCCCAATGAAGAACACAATCCCTTTGTTTAGGGGGTACGTAGGTCTTTAATCGAGGAATGTGTACCACTTCAGCTGGAGCAGCATTCACAATACGTTTAGGATCTATAATAAACTGTGGGCTGGGCTATTGGTCTGTGGGGTCAAAACATCGAGATAAAGCGTCAGCCTTGGTATTCTTTCCAGCGGGTCTGTAGTGAAGCTGAAAATCGAATCTAGAGAAGAATAATGCCAACCAAGCTTGACGAGAGTTTAGGCGTTGAGCAGTCTGTAAGTATAGGAGGTTCTTATGATCTGTGTAAATGATGATGGGATGCCGTGCACCCTCAAGCAAATGTCTCCATTCCTCCAGGGCCAATTTAATAGCTAAAAGTTCTTTATCTCCAATTCCATAATTTTTTTCAGCGGATGTGAACGATTTGGAGAAAAACGCAGGCCACCAGTCTCCCTCTACAAGTCTTTTGTGAAAGGATAGCTCCGACTCCCACAGATGAAGCATCGACCTTTAGAACAAAGGGTTTGGTGGAATCCGGTCTATGTAGGACTGAAGCAGAAGAGAAGGCAACTTTAAGAGCTTGGAATGCAGATTTAGCCTCCGTGGTCCAGTCTTTAGCATTAACCCCTTTTTTGGTCAGAGCAGAAATAGGAGCTATCATAGAGGAGAAATGAGGAATAATCTGGTGGGGTAATAATTTGCAAATCCCAGCAGGCGTTGGACCGCTTTGAGTCCTTGTGGACGAGGCCAGTTGAGAATAGAAGATAGCTTGGCTGGATCCATTTGAAGTCCCTGGTCAGAAATGACATACCCCAAGAAAGGCAGGCTGGTTCTCTCGAAGAGGCATTTCTCTAGCTTGGCAAACAGAGTGTTCTCACGCAGCCGCTGTAACACTTGGCGCACATGCACACGATAAGTTTGAATATTGGGAGAAAATATTAAAATGTCATCTAGGTATACCACCACACAGCTGTACAACAGATCTCGAAATATGTCATTAACAAAAGCCTGGAAAACTACAGGAGCATTACAAAGTCCAAAGGGCATGACAAGGTATTCAAAATGCCCATCACAAGTGTTGAAGGCGGTTTTCCATTCGTCTCCCTCGCGGATGCGGATGAGGTTATAAGCTCCACAAAGGTCTAGTTTGGTGAAGATTTTCGCCCTCTGTAGGCGGTCAAAGAGTGCAGAGATCAATGGTAACGGGTACTTGTTCTTCAACGTGATATTATTCAATCCTCGGTAATCAATACAAGGACGCAAGGAGCCGTCTTTTTTTCCCTCAAAGGAAAACCCTGCGCCAGCAGGAGAGGAGGACTTACGGATGAATCCTCTCTCCAGATTTTCTTGGATATACCGAGACATGGTCTCCGTCTCGGGCAAAGACAGAGGGTGGACTCTGCCTCTGGGAGGCGTCGCGTTGGGGACCAGGTATATGGCCTGTGAGGAGGCAGCGATTTAGCTTGTTGTTTACAGAAAACATCCGAGAAGCTTTTGTATGGAGTAGGAAGTCCTGCTGAGTTAGGTTCTGTAGACTGAGGCATGGGTGGGCGAATAGATTGTAGACAATGTTGGTGATAGAAGTCACTCCAGCGGGTAATTTGACCTCCAGTCCAGTCAATAACAGGAGAGTGCTTCTGCAACCACGGTAGACCTAGTAGCAAAGAGTTCAGAGAGTTCTTTAAAACATAGAAGGAGATACGTTCCTGGTGCAGTGCCCCAGTTAACAGGAGAATGGGCTCGGTGACGAGATAGTTTCCTGTAGAAGCCTCCCATCTACAGAAGCAATGGACAACGGTTTTGTTAGTTTTTGCACTGGGATTTGGTAGCGATTTACCAAGGACTGGCACAGAAAATTCCCAGCGGATCCGGAATCTAGGAAGGCTTGAATGCAGAAAGTGGTTTCTGCAAAGGACCGCTTCGCTGGTATGGTCATCTTCTGAGAGGAAGGTTTTCCACCTAGTGTAGCCTCTCCTACTTGCCCTAGGCATTGGAGTTTTCCGGCCTCACTGGACAGTCTCTAAGGAAGTGCGTTTTACCACCACAATACAAACATAAATTCAACTTGCGTCTATTCTGACGCTCCTCATGCTTGAGTCTTGTTCTCTCCACCTGCATGGGTTTGTCCGACCGATATGAAGATGAGGCCAGAAAAGGTCTTTGGAAGGTTGGTGCCAACCGTGATGTCCGATTGCTTCGAGCAGATTCTTGTTGTCTCTCACGGAAACGTATATCTATACGATTGGCAAGAGTAATCAAGTCATCCAAGGACAGTGGAAGGTCTCGGCCAGCAAGTTCATCCTCGATTCGGCCCGCCAGACCCTCCCAGAAGGTAGATACCAAAGCCTCATTATTCCACTGGAGTTCAGTAGCCAGGGTGCGAAACTGAATGGTGTATTAGCCTACAGTGGAGGTTCCTTGCCGGAGCTTGAGTAGAGAGGAAGCTGCAGAAGAGGATCGACCTGGTTCTTCAAACACCCTTTTAAACGTGGAGAGAAAGTTCTGAATGTTGTACATGATGGGGTCGTTTCTCTCCCACAAGGGAAATGCCCAAGCCAGCGCTTCACCTTACAGCAGGGACAGGATGTAGGCCACCTTAGCCTGGTCTGAGGAAAAATGATGCGCCATGACTTCAAAGTGGATGGTGCACTGGTTAAAAAATCCCCTGCAGGTCTTAGGGTCTCCCTCATAGCGGGCAGGCGTAGGTAAATGTAGTCCCGGACTGTAGACAGTAGCTTGCGGTGGTGGTATCGGAGGCGCTAGTTCGTTCAAGCAGTAGCTGAAACAGCTGATCTTGGCGGACTCGTTGTCTGGAAAGCTCCTGAGCCATATCAGCCGTGTCAATCAGGGCTGTGTCAAGGGGATCCATGGCTTGTTCAACCTATAGCGGTTCTCACCGGGTTGTTCGTGGATCCTCGGTGTCGCCTGGGAGATGGTGCTTGGAACCCAGGCAACACTTGACACAGTGGGTAGAGGCGGTCGGATGGATAGGCAGAAGTTAGGACAGGCAGCAGACGTCGTAACGGGTATGGCAGCAATAGGTCAAGGCAGGCAGCAGACGTCGTAACGGGTATGGAAGCAATAGGTCAAGGCAGGCGGCAGGCATCGTAACCGGTATGGATAGCAATAGGTCAAGGCAGGCGGCAGACAAGGATGGTCAAGTTCAGGCAGAGGTCAGTAACGGGAAATCCAGACAAAAGGCAGAAGGGATGGAAACAGGGAACCAGGGCACAGGGAAACTCACGGGGAACTTGGTTGAACAAGCATGGATGCAGGGAAGGAGGAACCTTAAATAGGAAGTCTTATCAATTAAGGCGCGCGCTGAACCTTTATGACAGGACGAGTCAGCGCGCGCGCCCTCTAGTGACTGCAGCCACACATCGAGGATGACGGCCGCGGAGGGAGGTAAGGGATGCACTTACCTGACGCTGTCCAGAGCCAGCAGAGCGTCCGGATCGGGTAAGTGGAGCTCGGGATGAGCATGTGGTAATCGAGGACGCCGGAACCGGAGCAGAGGCCGTGGGGAAGGCGGGGAACGGCTCAGCTGCCGTTACACTGTGGCACATTCAGACCCCTCACATTATGCGATACAATCTTAAGTTCCGCCATAGCCCCCAAAAATCCACCTCAATATCTTTTCAGACCACATGACATTACAAAAATAACAAAAAAGTAATAGAATAGTAAATAACCGTATTCCATAAAGGAATAAAACAAAAGCTATGGAAAAGGGTGTAATTCCAGCATCTAGAGGAACAAGCAGCATCACCCTAAAGAAAGGAGAAATACACATACAAGTTGGGGGGTCACTATAGAATACATGAGATTAACCTCAAGGCATAACAACCCAAACCCCACCCAAGCAGCTTTTTATATTTCAAGTGTAATACCAATAAGACACTTCAAGTACACTTATAATACATTATACAATCAAATGTGAGGACCATAAAACAATCAGTAGTCAACTTATAACAATGCAGTTATGACTATAAATCTCCCCAAAGCCCATACAGGAGTAAGGAAACTGAACGGGAAGTCATCAATTAGTGCAAGGAGTTATGCAGATATATATTTACTACGGAGCGACCAAGAGTCCTCAGGTCGAATCCACTCTTTGGGTCATGGGAGTGCTTTTCTTTCCTCACGGCGAGCGATGTCCAGACACCCTTGTCCAGGGATCAGTCTCACGTAGAGCAGGTATCCTCAGAGGTTGAGCTAAAGGAAGCCACGATGGAATGTCTATAGGTTGTAATCCAAGTAAATGCCAAGCAGCACGAAGATCCTCTGGTTTCCTAATCACAATTTGCTTATCCTGCTTAATGTTTGCCACTCCAAAAGGATACAGACAATGTACGGGATGTTGTTAGCCCGCAACATATCTAACAGCGGCTTCAATATGCTACGTTTGGCAAGAGTTGAGGACACCAAATCTTGGAAAAGAAGAATAGGGGTTCCCTCATAACGAACTCCTTCTGAAGCCCTTGCTTGCTTCAGAAGTGCAGCTGTATCCACATAGCTAAGTAGACCACAGATTACATCTCGAGGTGGATCTTGCAAACGTGGTTTAGCTCTCAAGGCCCGATGTATATGTTCAATGTGAATTGACGCAGCTCTATCCTCTCCCAATATAGAAACAAAAATCTCCCGAGCAACTTTAGGCAAAACCTCATGTGAAATGGATTCCGGAAGGCCACGAATCCTAATATTCTTGCGGCAACTTCTGTTTTCCCGATCTTCAGCTTGCAATAAAGCAAAGAAAACCATGTTAATGTGGTCATGTTGTATATGTATAAGTCTTTTGTACAGCCTCTCCAAATTTGACCTCCTCCGTATGTGTGGACTCAAGCATGTGCACCCTGTCCCCTATATGTCGCAAGACTGCTTTTATATCTGCCAAATCTAAGGCTAAGGGGCCGAGGGCTTTAAAAATAACTCTTTTAATGAATCCTCTTGACACAGGGACATAAGTAGACTCACCCCCAGCCTCCGATTGATGTCCTGTGCTTCCGGCGCCATCTTGGATGTACGCGTCGGAGAGCGCTCTAGAGTTTTCTTCAAAAACTTGTCTAAATTGGCTTGGTTTTTCCCCGGTTTCGGGGTGATTGAGGGGTCTTTGCCCTTATCTTTGATGGTCCTCACCATACGGCCGTGTCCTATCTCGCTATGAGCTCGGGTGAGTCGGGTTGCAGCGGTAGCTCCAGATCAAGCCACCTTCTCTGCTCACTGTCAAGCTCTGCCCCCTTTTCTTTAAATAAGTGTAACCACCCTACCATCAGCACGTTTTTTAACCCTACAATTGTTTTTGTGTCTTGTACTAAACAATATTTTTTTATTAGGTATCTGATGTACCATCTCTCTTCAGTCTGAGTGCCTGTATATAGGAAATATGAGCTTTGGACCCAGATGAACCCCTATAATACGGACTGAGAAAATGCCAATAAATGTCGTGTACAGTGACGTAGCTCAATATTGATACCCTGCTATTTCTTCCTCTTTTTTTAGTTTCCTTTTGAGAAGTGTTTTATGTCACATGTTGTTGTTTTTTATGAAATGACCCTAACTGTGGTCTCTTTTGCATATTTCTTTGCCGTGGGATATATGTGTGATGTGTAATCACATCCACATCTATATTCCCCTAAATTTTACACAGTGACCTCACTAATTAGTGTAACCAAACTTGTCTCACGAGGTCTAATATAATTAATGTTGTATTATGTTCACTATATTTTCCCACTAGTCATCGAGTTGTATATAAGCATTCTCTGGGAGATTATTTCTCTCCCCCTCTTTTGAATGTCAACATTCACGCATCTATCACAATCCTTGGCAATACACGCAATACTCATTGGCTATCATTTGGTCCTTGGGGATATATTGAATGGGTGGGGTTTGCTACGTCATTAGTTTAGCAACATGTTACTTGCGATTCTCCTTGTCCCAGTTGTCCTATGAGGTGCGTACTCCAAGTGCACGTGACCGGGTGTGTTGCTTGATCCGTTTCCACCTCCCATAGCGCAATGTGCATGTCTGGTATTCCTGGTACACGTCAGGAACCCGGATGTGCGCTACGGCGCTGGAGGCCGGAAGTGGGGCATGCCTCACTTCCGGTTGCGTCGGTGGACATGCGCCGCTATTCTATGGACGCTGAATAAACAGAAAACACCTGGGCATTGCACTATTTAAAGCCAAGACTGCAACAAGACACTATACATCCCCTGAGGAAGCAGACATCGCGAAACGCGTGTTGGGTTTAATACTTGCTATCCAGCCTTCCAGGAATACTGACATGGGTAAGGTTCTCCATACCTATTTATGATATTCAAGCTCTCCCTTCTGAAAAACTGCCCCTAGGACTATTATGTATATTACTTTATGGGTGTTCACATGAGGGATTAGCTGTTTATAGGACAACACACCTCCCATCTCATATATCCTCAGTGTAAGGAATACAGTGCAATATTTATTGCTATATACACGTGGATAGCCTGTTTACTTGTATTATACAATATTATAGAGTCTCTCCATTTCATTATGTACCTTTTTAAATGTTTGTTTTATATGTGTAAATAATACAATTTGTTATATTTTATATATACCTGGCTTCGTACTCTGATTTTTCTATATATAAATATCTATTATGGAGTTGCCTTTGCATTAAAAGTGGGAGGGTGTCCCATAGTGACATTACCTAGCCCATTGCTATCATGCATTAGGAGTTTATAGAATTACAATCTTATAACGCGCTTGAAATTTTGAGAAACTATTGGGGCATCCTCGGCTTAGACCCAGATGTCAGTGAAAAAGTTATGAAATATCCTTCTGTCACATATCGTCGGGGGATGGATTTTAAGGGACAGGCTAGTTAAAAGTCATCTTTCAACACCTGCCGCATCAAACACATGGCTGGGTAAAACTAACATTCTTGGGTCTTTTAAATGTGGAGGATGTAAAGCCTGCGAGTATCTCCACCCTAGCAAAAACTTCAATGGTGCAACCACAGTAACCTCATATGCGAATAGACTTTATTAATTGTATTGTATTAATATGGTATTGTATATGGCTGTCCTTGTCCTCTCAATTACGTAGGTAAGAACATACGCCAGTTTCGAAGACGAATTTCGTAACATGTGGGAAATGTTTTGAGGGAGGAGGATACCCCAGTAGCTAAACATGTCCTACAACAACATGGAGGTGATCCGAAATGATTAAGATTTCAAGGGGTTGAGATAGTACGTCCTAGTATCAGAAGGGGAGATTTTGATAACAAACTATTACAGGAAGAATCTCAATGGATATTTAGGCTTAAATCTACAAAACCTGGAGGTCTGAATGATTCGATATCCCTTGTGCCGTTTATTTAATTATTTCGCACTTTTTAGTGTGTAATAGGTTAATTCTCCATAGGTCAGGAGATAATGAGAATATATATCTGCAGCAGCGGCCATGCAGGGGAGCAGGTTGTTGTGACGGAGTAGTGTTATGGCCGCGGTCACGGACTGCAACCTCCTCTTACCTCACGCCCGCAGACCTCCCTCTTTGCGTGCTGGTTCTCAGCCTTAAAGGACTAGCGCGCGCATATGTAATTAATTAATCTCCAGATCACTTGAACTATAAAAAGGGCCCTGCTCTTCCGTTCCATGCCTGAGCGTTTTTGTAGTCTTCCCATGTCTGTATCACAAATGGTTCCTTAGTGTTATCCTGTTCCCATGCTCTGCTACCTGCATCCTGTGATGTATTTTGTTCCTGAGCCTGTCTAGTGTTGGATTCGTGTCATGCCGCCTGCTGTCCTCAACCACGTCTGGCGTAACCTGCTACACCTGTCATCCGCCACGTCTGGCGCAACCTGCTACACCTACTGCTATACGCCACGTCTGGTGTCATCTGCTAGTCCTGGTATCATCCGCCACGTGTGGCGCAACCTGTCACATCCAGCCCCATCCATGCTAAAGCCTCTGCCATTATCTGAACTATCTCAGGTACCCTTCTGCTACGAACTCCTTGTATAGACTTTTGCATTGACTGTGACTTGGCCAGCTGCCTCTCCCCTACGGCGGAGCGGCCTAGCAGGTCCACATAGCCCTAGCTAGTGGCAAAATCCATATGCATCTTCAGAAGTGATTTTATGGATGTTATCGTTACTTTACATGGAAAATAGTATATAGGGGG
Source organism: Rhinoderma darwinii (assembly GCF_050947455.1). Taxonomy (NCBI): domain Eukaryota; kingdom Metazoa; phylum Chordata; class Amphibia; order Anura; family Rhinodermatidae; genus Rhinoderma; species Rhinoderma darwinii. The sequence continues at coordinate 108,066 of NW_027464231.1, forward strand.
CAAGGTATATAAGAGCAGAAGGATATATAGGCGACAGCAGGATATATAGGGGCAGGATATATATATAGGCAGCAGGGTATATAGGGGCAGCAGGGCATATATGGGGCAGCACAGATATGTTCAATTCATCTGTTCTACTTTAATATTGAACACACTTTTACAAAGAGAAAAACATGCACACACACACACACACACACACACACACACACACACTAACATATACACATACAAACACAGTAACACATACTGCATACAGAGACATACTGTATACACAAAGGCACATACTGTATACACACAGAGACACACTGTAACATATACACATACAAACTGTGTATACAGTATGTGTCTCTGAGACACATACTATATACACACAGAGACACACATTGTATATACACACATAGATACTCACCATTTCTCCTTGCTGACAGGATCACAGGCTTCGGACAGGATGGGCTCTGGGCGGAGCATCCTCTGCTTCTTGGCTCTTATTTACGTGTATGTAACTAAGAGCAGAGCACAGAGTAGAGGCAGAGCCCAGTGGCACCCCCTACATGCTGGGAGGGTGCAGCGCCCTGTGCGCTCGCACATCCCTAAGGCCGGCCCTGCCTGCTGCCTATAGTATACATTTGTATGTGCGTCCTGAGGACGCACATACAAGTGAATGTGTCTGTCACTAGCACCGGTGCCCCCTCCGGTGCTCGCAATGTCACTGCATCGGCCCACCACCCGTGAGGCGGGCTTTAAAGTTTAGTGAGCGTGCAGATTGTGGAATGTGGGCAGCCGCGCACCTTATAGGGAACACTGGACCTGAGTCATCTGACCTCGTGTCATTGTGAGGTCAGGTGACTGGAGCGGTCCACTCCCGGGCCATCACAGACCACAGAACGGTGCCGCAGGAACTCCTAGCTCTTCCTAATGCTGATCGCTGCTGCAGGTGTGAGACATACAGGGCACATATCAAAGCAATTTCTCCAGAGTACGGAAATACCCCATATGTGGTCTTAAACTGCTTTTTGGACACAGGGCGGGGCTCAGAAAGGCAGGAGCGCTATTTGGCATGCAGATTTTTGCTGGATTGGTTTTTGGGTGCCATGCTGCATTTGCAAAACCCTAAGGTACCAGAGTACAGTGGAAGCCCCCAAGAAGTGACCCCATTTTGGAAACTACACCCCTCAAGGCATTAAACATTTGCCTGGACATATGACAGAGCTCAGAAGTGAAGAGCAACATGCGCATTTGAGGTCCATTGTGGTGATTTTCACAGCATTGGCCCACAATTGCAGGGCTCTGAGGTCAAATAGTAAAACAAACGCCCAAGTAGTGACCCATATTTTGGAAACTGCACCCTTTAAGGCATTTTAAGGGGTGTAGTGAGCATTTTGCCCCCACAGGTGTTTTTCCATTAGTAATTAATGTGCAGCGGATGGTGCAAAGTGAAAATTGCAATTTTCCGCTGATATGCCATTTTAGTGAACAATATGTTGTGCCCAGTTTGTGCCACAGAAGACACACATCTCATAAACTGCTAAGCTGGTTACCCCGGGTATGGCGATGCCATATATGGCATGGGGCCTAAGTGGAACGTGCTTATGCGGCCGCAATGCCCCCGAAAATCCACGGGAGTCTTGCGGCACCATTAATTTCTATGGGCCCGTGCACATGACCGTGTTTTCCACGGTCCGTGCATGGCCCAGGAGACTGGACCGCAGAACACGGCTGTAATAAGACATGTCCGTTCTTTCTGCGGTCCAGGCTCCATGTCTTATTACAGCCGTGTTCTGCGGTCGAGGGTCATAGAAAATAATGGACGCCACCATGTACATGGCCACGATTTCCGGGCGGCTCGCGGGTGACAATATGCGGCCCAACGACCCGAAAATCATGGCCGTGCAAATGGCTACGGGCGTGTGCATAAGGGCCTTAGTCGAGGATGATAAAAATAAGCAGATGAGCAGGCCCGAGGGGAACTTTCCTTCTAATATTTGGGAACCAGGAAGAGAAGGGCCCAAACATATCTGCTGGAAGTGAGGTCGCCCGTATTATACCAGGACAACACTTTCCCAGCAAAATTCCCCAAACTACAGAGGTGCAGAGTGTGGACCAAAAGGGTGATCAGAAAGGACATTATTTATTAGTGTAAAACTGGCCTTTTCAGAAAGGATTGTTTTACAGCATAACACACATGTATGGATATGTATTATTTACCCCATTATTATACCCTCTTATTATACTACCCTGATGTACTCCGCACAGATTACATGTACCCTAATGTACTCCGCACAGATTACATATACCCTAATGTTCTCCGCACAGTTTACATATACCCTGATGTACTCCTCACAGATTATATATATCCTGATGTACTCCTCACAGATTACATATATCCTGATGTTTCCTCACACATTACATATACCCTAATGTACTCCTCACAGATTACCTATACCCTGATGTACTCCTCACAGATTACATATATCCTGATGTACTCCTCACAGATTACATATACCCTGATGTACTCCTCACATATTACACATACCCTGATGTACTACTCACATATTACATATACCCTGATGTACTCCTCACAGATTACATATATCCTGATGTACTCCTCACATATTTCATATACCCTGATGTACTCCTCACAGAATACATATATCCTGATGTACTCCTCACAGATTACATATACCCTGATGTACTGCTCACATATTACATATACCCTGATGTACTCCGCACATTTTACATATACCCTGATGTACTCCTCACATATTACATATACCCTGATATACTCCTCAGATTACATATACCCTGATGTACTACTCACATATTACATATACCCTGATGTACGCCTCACAGATTACATATATCCTGATGTACTCCTCACATATTACATATACCCTGATGTACTCCTCACAGATTACATATATCCTGATGTACTCCTCACATATTTCATATACCCTGATGTACTCCTCACAGAATACATATATCCTGATGTACTCCTCACAGATTACATATACCCTGATGTACTCCTCACATATTACATATACCCTGATGTACTCCGCACATTTTACATATACCCTGATGTACTCCTCACATATTACATATACCCTGATGTACTCCTCAGATTACATATACCCTGATGTACTACTCACATATTACATATACCCTGATGTACGCCTCACAGATTACATATATCCTGATGTACTCCTCACAGATTACATATATCCTGATGTACTCCTCACAGATTACATATACCCTGATGTACTCCTCACATATTACATATACCCTGATGTACTCCGCACATTTTACATATACCCTGATGTATTCCTCACATTTTACATATACCCTGATGTACTCCTCACAGATTACATATACCCTGATGTACCCCTCACATATTACATATACCCTGATGTACTCCTCACAGAATACATATATCCTGATGTACTCCTCACAGATTACATATACCCTGATGTACTCCTCACATATTACATATACCCTGATGTACTCCGCACATTTTACATATACCCTGATGTACTCCTCACATATTACATATACCCTGATGTACTCCTCAGATTACATATACCCTGATGTACTACTCACAGATTACATATATCCTGATGTACTACTCACAGATTACATATACCCTGATGTACTCCTCACATATTACATATACCCTGATGTACTCCTCACATATTACATATACCCTGATGTACTCCTCACAGATTACATATATCCTGATGTACTCCTCACAGATTACATATACCCTGATGTACTCCTCACATTTTACATATACCCTGATGTACTCCTCACAGATTACATATATCCTGATGTACTCCTCACATATTACATATACCCTGATGTACTCTTCACAGATTACATATATCCTGATGTAATCCTCACATATTACATATACCCTGATGTACTCCTCACAGATTACATATATCCTGATGTACTCCTCACATCTTACATATACCCTGATGTACTCCTCACATCTTACATATACCCTGATGTACTCCTCACATATTACATATACCCTGATGTACTCTTCAGATTACATATACCCTGATGTACTCCTCACATATTACATATACCCTGATGTACTCCTCACAGATTACATATACCCTGATGTACTCCTCACATATTACATATACCCTGATGTACTCCTCACATATTACACATACCCTGATGTACTCTTCACAGATTACATATACCCTGATGTACTCCTCACATATTACATATAACCTTATGTACTCCTCACATATTACATATACCCTGATGTACTCCTCACAGATTACATATACCCTGATGTACTCCTCACAGTTTACATATACCCTGATGTACTCCTCACAGATTACATATACCCTGATGTACTCTTCACAGATTACATATATCCTGATGTACTCCTCACATATTACATATAACCTTATGTACTCCTCACATATTACATATACCCTGATGTACTCCTCACAGATTACATATACCCTGATGTACTCTTCACAGATTACATATATCCTGATGTACTCCTCACAGATTATATATATCCTGATGTACTCCTCACAGATTACATATATCCTGATGTTTCCTCACACATTACATATACCCTGATGTACTCCTCACAGATTACATATACCCTGATGTACTCCTCAGATTACATATACCCTGATATACTCCTCACAGATTACATATATCCTGATGTACTCCTCACATCTTACATATACCCTGATGTACTCCTCACATATTACATATACCCGGATGTACTCCTCACAGATTACATATATCCTGATGTACTCCTCACATATTACATATACCCTGATGTACTCTTCACAGATTACATATACCCTGATGTACTCCTCACATATTACATATACCCTGATGTACTCCTCACATATTACATATACCCTGATGTACTCCTCACATATTACATATATCCTGATGTACTCCTCACATATTACATATACCCTGATGTACTCCTCACAGATTACATATACCCTGATGTACTCCTCATCTTACATATACCCTGATGTACTCCTCATCTTACATATACCCTGATATACTCCTCACAGATTACATATATCCTGATGTACTCCTCACAGATTACATATATCCTGATATACTCCTACATATTACATATACCCTGATGTACTCTTCACTGTGTAATAAAAATGGTTGCAATTCCTAAACGTTTCACAGGATATTTTTGTTCAACCCCTTGAATTAAACCTGAAAGTCTACAGTTCAATTGCATCTCAGTTGTTTCATTTCAAATCCAATGTGGTGGCATATAGAGCCCAAATTATGAGGATTGTGTCACTGGCCAAATAATTCTGGACCTAACTGTATGTCATCTGGGCCAAGGTAAAATCAGTTCTTCTCATTTGTCCATCTAAAAGGATCAGAAAACATGGTTGCAGACTTCCTCAGATGGAAACATCCAGATTTGAGTATCTGAGGATCTAGTATATGCCCATGCACAGCCACTTCTCCAATAATTCTCCGCCATGATGCAGCAGTCGACTCATCAGGCAGGTCAGGGGACCCCTATTTTCCACATAGGTGCGGGTACCACCTCCATCTACCAGCAATTTATGGCACATCCTGCGTTGGAAATACTCCTTTATTCTGCTCTATTCGCACATTGCAGCTTCCTGCTTCCCTATGATTATGAGGCGTGATGGCACCATGTCTTGTCTCCAAGGCAGCCAATCTTCACCATGTGATGTGACATCATTGCTTTGTAAACAGAGACAGACAGACAACCCTTTTTAGGTACATTGATGAAACCTAATTCAACAAACACGGAGAATAAAACAAGCACTTTATTAAAAAAAAAAAATTCTAACAACACGTTACACATAAGGTTTAGTGTAAAATGATGGGAGATCATTGCGGCTGTGTCAGAATAGGAACGGTAGTTCATGTAAAAACCTGCTCTGTGGATGGTAACACAACTACAAAGTTTTTTCAAGTGTAAGGTAAAACGCTAATGTCGTTTTGGGCTTACTCACAATCATCATACCCTTCAAAAGTACACGTGTACGGAGCCTGCAGTGTCTCCGACTTCAGTCACGTAAGGACACCCCATGTAATCTTTTTTTCTTTACATATTTTGACATGTGCATCATGACATGTGTTCATTCATACAGTATAAAAAGATTTAAAAAAATACCTCACAGATATGCCACTTCCTTCTATGGCTCAATTACCTGGTTCTGCCCCTTTATAAGGCCTCATTCACACTGTATTTTGGATACCATTTGGCATCAGTATTTGTAAGCCAAAACTGGGGACGGAACTTAAGCAGAGAAAAGTATAATGGAAAGATTTGCATGTCTTCCATGCTTTGGACCTAGTACTAGTTATGCCTTACAAATACTGATGCAAAATACTGACCAAAATATGCAAATGAGGCTTTACGGTTTAGTAGTCTCTTATATGGGAGATTTTGTTTCCTACTCTTTCATGGGGAGCATGCAAAACTAGTTTTCACCCCCCCCCCCCCAGCATCTTGCTAACATTTAGAACTAGGCATTCACTTGGCCATTCAAGAATCCTCCATTTCTTTTTTTTTTTTTTTTGGCCATTCCTTGGTGGGTTTACTTGTATTGCCATGATCCAAAGCCTACTTTAAAGGGTAACTAAACGTTCAACAAACTTCTGACATGTCATAAGTTTTGATAGGGGGGTCCGAGCACTTAGACCCCCACCAATCGCTAAAATGAAGTGGCAGAAGCGCTCGTGTGAGCGCTCAGCCGCTGCATTTCTGTTCCTCTTTTTCCGGAAAACAATGTATCTGAGTACGGGCTCAATAGAAAGTCTATGAGCTCGTACTCCGATACATCAGCTTTCCGGAAAAAGCCAAACAGAAACGAAGCAGCTGAGCGCTCACACGAGCACTTCTGCCGCTTCGTTTTAAAGATTGGTAGGGGTCTCTATGCTCGGACCCCCACCAATAAAAACTTATGACATGTCATTATGACATGTTATAGGTTAAGTATCTGCATTTGACCGGATACGTGGTTCAACAGTGTTCACTAAGCTCGATCTGCGAGGCGCTTACAATCTCATCCGCATCAAGCCTGGCGATGAATGGAAGATGGCCTTTAACACCAGGAATGGCCATTACGAGTACTTAGTCATGCCCTTCGGCCTGAGTAATGCACCCGCAGTGTTCCAGAGTTTAATAAATAAGATTTTCTGTGACATGCTGTACCACTTCATTGTCCTTTATCTGGACGACATCTTGATCTTTTCCCGTTCACTTTCGGATCACCGCAACCACGTTTGCCATGTCCTAACCCAACTGAGAGACAATCCGCTTTATTGTAAACTGGAGAAGTGTCTCTTCGAGCAATCCTCTGTTCCATTTCTGGGATACATTTAGTCGGGCACCAGACTCAAGATGGATCCAGTCAAGGTAGAGGCTATTCAAGACTGGCCGCAACCCAGTAGGCTAAAGGCCGTTCAGAGGTTGGCCAACTATTACCGGCAATTTATTCAGGGATTCTCCTCCTTGATAGCCCCGATTGCAGCCCTCACCCGTAAGTCGGCCGATCCCAAACTGTGGACTCCAGAGGCCAATCAAGGATTAAATCAGTTGACAGCAGAGTTCCTCTCTGCTCCAATCCTCAACCAGCCTGATTTGTCTCTTCCCTTCTTCCTGGAAGTGGATGCCTCCTCCTTCGCTGTGGGAGGTGTTCTGTCCCAACGGCAGGTCTCGGAAAGAATGCACTCCTGTGGGTTCTTTTCCAGAAGTTTCTCTCCCACGGAGAAGAATTATGGGATCGGGAACAAAGAACTCCTAGCCATCAAGCTTGTTTTAGAGGAATGGAGGCACCTACTGGAAGGAGCCTCACATCCTGTTACGAATTATACCGATCATAAGCATCTCCTGTACCTACACTCTAATCGACATCTGAACCCTCGTCAAGCCAGATGGTCGTGGTTATTCTCACAGTTCAATCTACCCATCACTTATTGCGCAGGTTCCAAGAACGTCAATGGATGTACATTATGAGCCGGAGTTTATAGTTGACCCCAAAAGGATTGTCCTGGCAGCTACATCAGGGATGCTGCCAAATCCTCCTCCTGGTAATGCCATGGTGCCTTCTAAGCCCAGACTTTTCTCTTGGGCCCGCAGTTCCCAATTCATGACGCCTAACTATAGGACAGCCCATATATGCCTCTCTCTGAGCACCAACAGGTGCCAGAGTATCAGGTCATTTCTACCTAGCTCCAGCATTGTACTATACCTGATCTAACTTCCTGTGTTACGACTCTGCTTGTATCTCTGACCTCTGCATCTGTACCTGTGATCCTGACCACGCTATTATATCCTGATCATGAGCTGCATCTGTGGTAACATCTGCACGATTCAAGGCTACTTCTTTTAAGGCACCCAATTTGCAGATTCCCCGCAGAGAAGTCCAAACAGCCTTGCGTCGGTCCCTGATGAAAACCGGGGGGTCTGTTAGTATCGACGCCTCGGTGCTTTTAAGCGCTACTAGAAGCTGACAAAATGGAATCCCATCCTCCCAGCCAGGTTCGTGGCACTCTGCCAATGTAGAATTCATAGTGGATTCTAGGATGAGGAGCTGCCCAGGTCCTGATACGGTTAAGCAGTCCCAAACCATAAAAAGTTGTATGTTATTTTGTTATTTTTCTGGTGAAATGCGGTCTATAATTTATGCCAAACATGTCTTCTGATACAGGGGACAAATACATTTTTGATTCTTCTTTCCATAGCAGACAGTTGCATGCTTTTTTCCAAGGGGTTCATGAGCAAACTTCACTCTTTCCCTGATGTTTTTTTCTGGATAGCTAAGGTTTTCTTTTGGCACACCCACATGTAGTTTTGATTTTTGCAATTGTAGACATCAAGAGTGGCAAAATCTTCATGTAGATCTTTAAAGAAATTATGGGGTTCTCAGAAACTTATTTCAGCATCTTGTGTTCTGCTCTCAGGCTGATCTTACGGAGACAGACTGGCCTGGACCAATTGGCAGTTGTCTGAAATCTCCACATGTAGATGGTTTTCTGGACAGTGGAATGATTGACATCTAATATTTTGGCCATCTTCCCGTTCCTGAATTATAGACATCCATAACCTTTCTGAAGGCCTCAGAGCATTCTGGCATGGTGATACCACACATTTCAATAACAAAGGGCAAACCAAATGTCAAAGGTTTAAATGAGACACATTCCTCCTAGATCCTCTCTAAGGCTGGAATCACACTTGCAGCTTTTTTAGCCAAATCCAAGAGTGTATTAAAAAGACATGTAAAATATAAATGAAGGAATGAGTCAAACTCCAGGTCACAAATAGCAGTGTTTCAGAAATGTCTGCTGCTGTCCCATTTATTTGAATGGGGCTTTCTAGTATCCATGTGCATGCTGCAGAAACAACCCTGTATGGAATGGTTTTCAGTTTCACAAATTTCTGCTACAAAGCTTTCCCAGAAGTGAATCTTACCTGAGGGTAAGAACAAATGAAATCGCCAGCCGCAACATTACTTACATAAGTGACGAATGTGTACACGATGTAGCAGGTAAATACTGTGGTATTACCAGAAAAATCATGTAGCCATTCGCCACCGCATATGTGCGTGATTTCGTGCTCCACACCTGATTCTAATTGTAGGTGTTTAAGGTAGTGATAATACACTTCTGATATTTACAAAAAAAATAAAAAATCTTTTGCATTTTTTTTTTCTAACTGCAAAGTTAATTTGTTAGTGTTTTTTTGTTAAATTCCATCACCTATATCTTGTTATACTGTTTTAATGAAAGTCAAATATAAAAATGTCCATTTATTTTAAAAACAAAAACTCACATTGTCCTTACTGTCACTCTGGATTCTCCTGAACATCAAAACGACTTTTCCACTGTGTGACTTCTCTGATGAGCCCCAAGTTTGCCTATACTATTAAAACATTTCCCACATTCTGAACATGAACATGGCTTTTCCCCATGTGACTTCTCTCATGTTTAACAAGACGTGATTTATCTATAAAACATTTCCTGCATTCTGAACATGAATACGGTTTCTCTCCTGTGTGAATTCTCTCATGAATAACAAGACTTGATTTATCTGTATAACATTTCCCACATTCTGAACATGAATAAGGCTTCTCTCCTGTGTGAGTTCTCTGATGATCCCTAAGTTTGTCTTTAGTAGCAAAACATTTTCCACATTCTGAACATGAATGTGGCTTCTCTCCTGTGTGAATTCTTCCATGTCTAACAAGACTTGAACTATCTTTAAAACATTTCCCACATTCTGAACATGAATATGGCTTCTCTCCTGTGTGAATTCTCACATGTTTAGCAAGACTTGATTTTTGTGTAAAACATTTCCCACATTCTGAACATGAGTATGGCTTCTCCCCTGTGTGAATTCTCTCATGTCTAACAAGATCTGATATTTGTGAAAAACATTTCTCACATAGTGGACATGAATACGGCTTCTCTCCTGTGTGACTTCTCCCATGTAAAACAAGATGTGATTTATCTGTAAAAATTTTCCCACATTCTGAACATGAATACAGCTTACCTCCCGCGTTAATTCTTCTGTTTGTAAAATGACGAGAACATTTTGTGAACGGTTTACAACATTGAAACCTTTTACCCACTCTTTGACCTGTACTTGTTGCAACTATCTGTGGTTGGTCAGGAGAAGATTCCTCATGATTAGTGGAATTATGTAACAGATCTGTACTTTGAAGTCCTGGCTGTACATTAAGGGTAATGAGGTTTTCTCCTGAAGACTGCTGCATGATCTCTTCATCTTCTACTTTATAATTAATCGATAACATGAAGTTTCCCTCAGAATTCGTACTGGGAATTTCTGTAAGGATTAAAAATGTATTGTGTGATTTTGTTACAAAACACAAAAGTTGACACAAAGTTGACACATGTATGACGTTCATATTAGGCTGGAAACACACATGCATTCTTTTGAGCCAAAGCCAGAAGTGGATCAAGCAGGAGGGAGAAGTTTAAGCAAAGACCTTTGAATCAATACCTGGCTTCAGTTAAAAAATCTGCCTCAAAAGCTATATGTGTTGTGATGATGCATTTTGTGTGGTTTATTGTGAGCCCTCAGGGATGCATTTTGTAATCAGGTACCACAGGTCGCGCAGCCATAAGACATAAAGTGTCCTCATTGTCCAGTCCCCACAGGGGATCATCAGGAGGCACCACCATCACTCAGCTAGTGTGCAGAGCAGCAAACCCAGCAGATCCAATTACCTCCCCGACCTGTGTTCTCATCCTTTCTGTGGCAGACAATAGTTGGACAATACACATAATAGTACAAAAGACCACAACTCACATACAGACAGTAGAAATACAAACTAAAGTCATTATAACAAATGATGGTGACTAGAAACTGCCAAGATGTTCCTCCCCCTGAGGGGTATATAAGGGCTTGACGTGGGGAAGAGAGGGATCTCCTGGATGTAGACTTTAATGAGAGCTGAAGCTGAGGCCAGCGCTCTGAGGAGTTTCCTGTATTTACCTGATATTGTGGACTGTGTGCTGTCCCTGCGTGGAGGGCGACCTGGTCTGTCAGCATTGGATACAATAAATACTGTTGGAGTTGCCCTGTCTTCACTGGCTCTGTTGATCGTATATTAACCTAACGAACCCCATGACAACTGGTGTCAGAAGCGGGATCAACAGAGCGCAGCCCCATGGAGAACCACCCAGCGAATGAGTTCCGTAACTGGACCGTCCTTAGTCTCCAAGAACGAGCCCGAGAACTTGGACTGAACTACCAGTGACTATCTAAAAAGCCATTAATTGATCTACTGGTGAGTGCTAGCCAGATCACCTCCTCCCAGGTGGCTAATGGACATGCTCCAGAGACAGGGGCTCTTACCACTAAGAGCCAATGGTTGGTGTGGTAAGAGGAGGAAATGGCAGATCTGGGACCAGTCGTTACTCCGGAGTATCAGTTGGAAGCTGCTCGCATGGCAAAAAACAGAGACAAGCTGCAATGGAGGCTGAAAGAGGCTAGAATATTACCTGGGGTGAGAACCAGAGAATCCAGGAACCTTTACGGGTCATCCAGAAGTACTTCAAGACATTTTATGAGGTAACTGGGGATGTGGAAGGGTTTTTCTAGGACTTTGAACATCAGAGCGCCCTGCTGGATGTACCCACCTCTGATTGGATGCGTTTTTTAGTGGGGCTCCTTGAAGGTGGAGCCGCAGAAGCATACCGGACCCTAGACGCACAGTGGAACCGGGACTAAAACATTGTGAAACAAACTATTTTGTATTACTATGTAGTCATGCCAGACTCACATCGGGCCCAATTCTGAGACCTTCCCTGTACTACTGGAGGATCTTTTAGGATGTATGCCCATAAAATGTCCCAGGCGTGTCGGAGATGGCTGGAAGTGGATTCACTGTGGAAGATATTCTGCATGGGTTCCAGTTTTAAGCCAAGTGCCCCCAGGAAATACGGAAATGGTTCCGGGAATGTGAGCCATCAACATTGAATAGAGCTGCAGCCCTGGCTGATGAGGCACTAACCATCAAACCTCAGTGGAGGAGTCTGCTGGACAATAAACCTCAGCCGAACCCAGCCCCCCGGGCACCTCCTGTCATATATGCCCCTCAACCCATCCGCAGGCCGATGACAACCAGGCCAAACAATCCGGGGACCCCACAATTCTGACCACGATATGGAAGGTTCTCAGAAAGGAAATGTTATAGGTGGGGTCAGCCGGGCCCTTTACAGTCCAGGTGCCCCTCAAGAAATCGAAGGGAGCTCCGATCTTTTCCCCCTCGCCCTCGGCATCTTGTGCACTCCATCCTGCCTGAGGAAGAGTTACCACCACCCCCACCAGAGTGGACTGCTGAACCCTGAACCATGGAGACACCCTCTGGCATGTATAGCATTCAACCCCTTACGCAAAGTTACCCAGAGCAAAGGCAGCGCCATCTGCAGGATGACACTGGGGCATTCCTGACCATTGCTGACCCCCGTGTTGTTCGGCCAGAGGCAATCGATCAAGGCCCAGGAATACCCATCGAACTTGTAGGGTGTACTCGCAAATATATCCAGAAGGCTGCTGTACATTTGAATTATGGTTACGGGGAAAGACTCTGGATTGGTGTTATGGGGGGACTCCTTGTGGATGTTCTCCTTGGGAATGACATTGGGGAATTACAGTGCCATTTTGTGGGAGTCGTCACCCGACACCAAGCTGCCCAAGCACAGAGAGTTTCGGAATTGACTGTGGAGCAGCCTCCAGGACCCCCAACCGAACTGGTAAGAGCTGCATCAACTGATTCTACATTGGGGGACTTTTGGGACCGAGAAGAGTTTAGGCAAGAAATAGAAGATGATCCGACCTTGGCAGCTATTAAACTAAGGGCAGAAACTGGGCAGGAGGGAAAGAATGGGGATAGGATCACCAGAGATAAGGGATTGTATTATCGTTTAGTAGAGGCCCGGGGTGGGATCATCCCTGAAGTGACTACCAAGCAACTCATTGTCCCTCAAAAGTATAGGCTGCAACTACTCCAACTGGCTCATGACATCCCCTTATTTAGACATAAAGGTAGGAAACGGACAGAGAAAAGACTCACCCACAACTTTTACTGGCCTGGCATTTCGCAATCGATAGTTCAATACTGCCGTACCTGTGATTTGTGCCAATGGATGCGACATCCAGGCGCCCGTCACAAGGTACCCATGCAACCCCTGCCAATCATTGAGGAGCCATTTCAGCTTTTAGCTGTAGATATAATAGGAACTCTAGTGCACCCCAGCAGAACAGGGAAACAGTATATCCTGACGGTGGTGGATTATGCCACCGGTATCCTGAGGCCGTGGCTCTGTCCAGCATTACAGCCATAAAGGTAGCAGAGGCTCTTGTTACCGTCTTCACCCGAGTAGGATTTCCCAGTGAAATACTATCAGATCAAGGGATCCAGTTCACGTCAGACTTGGTCCAGTTCCTGCGGCGTCCGAGCCATTCGCACCACCCCATACCACCCCGAACCAATGGACTGTGTGACCATTTTAATGGATCCCTAAAAATTTGCTACGTGCCTTTGCAGACACTGAACGGGACTGGGAGCAATACCTGCCACATCTCCTGTTTGCCTACCCAAGAGTCAACCGGATTTTCCCCTTTCGAACTGCTCTATGGTCGAAGGGTCCGTGGGGTCCTCACCCTTCTAAAGGAATACTGGGAGATATCACCGACACTGGAGTACCTGTCATTCCTTATGTTCTGGAATTTCGAGAACGCCTTACCCGACTAGTGACCTTGGCTAAAGAACGCCTGCAAGGGGCCCAGTATAGCCAGAAGACCTGGTATGATCGGAAAGCAAGGACCCGTGAATTTATTGAAGGGCAACAAGTGCTCATGATTATCGCTGCCCCTGCCAACAAGCTTCAAGCAACATGGGATGGCCCTTACCGAGTTATCCGAAAATGTAATGACACTAATTACGTCATTGCCATGAACCCTAGTGGCCGGCGACAAGAGACTGTCCACATCAACATGCTGAAAGATTACCACGACCGGTCCCTACCTGTTTTGGCCATTTGCTATCCCCCTAGTGATAAGGAAGGAGACAACTCCCTCCCGGACTTTCTACATCTGGCTCGAGCTGGGGGTACTCTGGACCAAGTGCCCCTGGGACCCCATCTGTTGAATATCCAAAAGGGTGATATTCTCGGCTTGCTGGGTCCGAGGGCTTCCGTGTTTTCCTCAGCGCCGGACGGACAACACTCACCACCACGTGGAAACTCCAGGACAACGCCCAATCCAGCAGGCCCGCTACCGAGTTCCTGAGGCCGTTCGGGACATGATCAAGAATGAACTGGCGGACATGAAACAACTTGGGATTATTAGGCCATCTCAGAGCCCCTGGGCCTCCCCTCTGATACTGGTGCCCAAAAAGGATGGCACAACGCGATTCTGCGTAGATTACCTGAGCCTAAATGATGCCATCAAATGTGACGAGTACCCTATGCCCCAGATTGATGATCTGTTGGATCGGCTGGCCAGTGTTTAATTTGTAACTACATAAGACTTGAGCAAGGGGTACTGGCAGATACCCCTAAAAGAGGACACCCGGAAGCGATCTGCATTTATTACCCCCTTTGGACTCTTGAGTTCCTGGGAATGCCCTTTGGGGTGAAAAATGCCCCAGCAACCTTCCAAAGATCGGTAGACCGGCTGTTAGAACAATGTCAGGACTTTGTCTGTGCATACTTGGATGATATTGCCATTTTCAGCACATCATGGGAGGAACATCTTAAACACTTAGGCATAGTGTTAGACCATATTCTTGCAGCAGGACTGACAATTCGTCCTGATAAATGCCAGTTGGGTATGGCTGAGGTGCAATATCTGGGGCACAGAGTAGGAGGGGGAACCTAAGACCTGAGCCTGCCAAGGTGGAAGCCATTAGCAACTGGCCTACCTCTAAAAATAAGAAACAAGTACTGGCCTTTTTGAGGACCGCCAGTTACTACCGAAAATGAGTTTCCGATTTCAGTTCCCTGGCAAAGCCCCTAAATGACCTGACCCGCAAAAACATGCCTAGTATGGTGAAGTGGACACCTGCCTGTGAGGAAGCCTTTATAGCATTAAAGACGGCTCTCACCACTGCCCCTGTCTTGGCCGCACCAGACTACAAGCACAGGTTCCTTGTGCAGACAGATGCATCCACCTACGGTATTGGAGCAGTTCTTAGCCAGATAAACGCGGCTGGGCTTGAACATCCAGTTGCTTTCATCAGTCGTAAACTACTAGATCGGGAAGTTGCCTGTGCCACTATTGAAAGACAGTGCCCTGCCATCGTATGGGCTCTCAAAATTACAGCCATACCTTTATGACAGAGACTTTACAATTGTAACGGATCACAATCCCCTCACATGGCTGAACCGAGGGTCAGGGGACAATGGACGATTACTGCGGTGGAGCCTGTCCTTACAACCTTACAGCTTCTCCATCCAATACAAACGGGGAAGCCAACACCAAAATGCTGATGGTCTGTCCCCACAAGAAGAGCCATAGACCGCCCCCCCCCCCCCGTGCTGATCGAAGAACCCGGCAACTGTTGGGAATTATTTTGCGGTCATACAATGAACTATCAAAAGTAGATCAGTGTGCACTACGAAAAAAACACCCCGATCACCTAATTATATATATACATACGTATATATATATATATATATATATATATATATATATATATATATATATATACAAACGAGGAAATAGACGCAGCACTCCAAAAGTAGTTGCAAAGATAGTGGTTTATTCACCCATGTACAGAAATAGCTATGTTTCAGTCCTCTCAGCAGGACCTTTGTCAAGCTTGACAAAGGTCCTGCTGAGAGGACTGAAACGTAGCTATTTCTGTACATGGGTGAATAAACCACTATCTTTGCAACTACTTTTGGAGTGCTGCGTCTATTTCCTCGTTTGTGTATCCAATTCAGGACCGTGTGGATGACGGTCAAGGACGCATAGCACCGTGATACTTGAACTCTCTGAAGTGCAACTTTTTTCTACCTAATATATATATTTTTATATATATATATATATATATATATATATATTATATAATAGATTAAGGTTAGGATTTAGGGCTGTCATAGCAGTACTATCTGTAAGGCTAGATCAGGGCTTCATTAGGGTTAGGGCTTTATTTTATTTTTACGTCTGTTATAAAAAACAAAAACGAAACAAGCAAAACAAAAAAAAAAGAAAAAAAAAAGTTTTAAGCTGGGTACCCACAGGGGCGGATACGCTACGTAAAAATCACGCAGCGTGTCCAACCTAGAACCCGCAGTATATTTAGTCCCAAAATCGCACTACATTGTGGTGCAGTTTTTCTAACGGAATATTCGCTGCGGAAAAAAGCCGTTCATACTTACACCCTCCCTCCTCTGATGTCCGCTCCAGCCTCCCTGGATGACATTGCAAGAACTGTGATGCTGCAGCCTGTGATTGGCTGCAGGGGTCATATGGGACGCAACGTCATCCCAGGAGGAAGGAGGGCATTTTGGGTAAGTATGTTTTTTTTTTCCGGAAGTGCGATCTTTACGATTACGCCGCAAAACTTGGCTTTCTGTTGCGGGTTTTGAATCCTCATTGAATTGAATGTGAATACTCGCAATGGAAAATCAACAATAACTCAGCATAATTTGACATGCTGCGGAATTAAATTCTGCACCGCAGGTAAATTTATTGACGTTTACACTGCAGGTTTTTTTCCGCAGCGTGGGCATGAGATTTGGTAAATCTCACCTACTTTGCTGCTACTGAAAATGCTGCGGAATTTCCGCTACGCGTAGGAACTCGGCCTTAGTGTTATTCTTAGGCTTACTTTAGGTTATATTAGGACGTATAGAGCTTGTGTATGTACCCACACATAATGTCTCAGAGAATGTACCGTGCGGAGCAAGCCTCACTATGCTTCGACAGTTCTGAGAGACCGACACCGCTTCAGAAGCGGAACCTTTTTCCGACAGTGGCGATTCCAATTCTACCACTGGACCCCATAGCCCTATGGTGGTAGATACAGCCGTCGCTGTCGAGGTGTCAAGTGCAGGGCCGAGTGTTGCAGTCCCTCCTGCAATGTGGGATCCCGCACTATAGTTTTCTCCCCAAGTACCCCAAATGGAAGCGACTCCAGGAATTAATGTCGATGTTGCAAATATTACAGCCTATGATTTTTTTTATTTATACGTATGTGATACAGTCCTACAATTAATTGTCCAGCAGACTAATCTTTATGCTATTTAATTTGTTCTGCAAAAGTCTGCATCTATTTACTTAAGAATGTGGAATGGCACAAGTGTCCCAGAAATTAAAATATTTTTAGGCATTACTCTCAATTTGGGTTTGGTTAAAAAAACAAAAACATCTGTCCGGTCCTACTGGACTTCTAGTGCTGTCCACGCTATCCCTGTATTTGTAGCAGTGATGTCCAGAAACCGCTATGAAGCCCTAATGCGGTTCATGTATTTTACCAATAATTCCCAAGTCCCCCCAAGAAGTGACCCAGGCTGTGATTGGCTTAATAAATTAATGCTATTAATCGCCCTTCTAAGGGATTTATCTGTAGATGAATCACTTATGAGCTTTAAAGGCCGTATTTCTTTTTGTCAATTCATCCCCTCCAAACGAGCCAGATATGGGGTAAAAATGAAACAAATTTATTGGGGGTGTAGATCTTTCAGACCAGGTGCTTCAACCTTACCCGGTGAAGAAAAAATATGCCTAGTACAAAAAGGTGCCAATCTCCTTAATTCAGATTACTACGTATAACAGTTTTGTTCTTTTTAAAAAGGCCTAAGTAACGCTCACTTTTTTTCAGTACCAGGAGCAGGAGTTTTGATTCCACTATACCTGCGAGTCTGAATATGTGCGCAGACTTTCAGAGCGCCACTTTTTACACCCCGTCCCTTTCACCGAGACCCAAAAATATCTCCAAAAAAGGTGCCGGGTATGTAGTAAGCAGGGAAGGAGTAGGGATACCCGCTTTTACTCCCCATGTGTCTATCAAAACCAGGCCTTTGAAACTACCCCTCTTTCAAAACCACACAGATTACAATTACTAATATTAACACAAAAAAAAAAAAGGGGGTGTGGGTCTTTTTAGGGAGTCGATTTATTTATATTTTCTTTTTAGTTTGTGGGATTTCCAAGTAGGGAGGATTTCTTTTGGGAAAGGTCATAGAGCATATTTTTTTCAGACCGTGAAACTAATTTTACTCTTTATGATTTTATTTATTTGTGGGTGATCAAGTCCTGGAATTACATTTTCCAGTACAAAATCCCACTGCTATCAATTACAGATAATGGACCCCCAATGTCCCTGAACTAAATTTTTTTGGGGGAATTACATTATTAACCCCTTAAGGACGCATTTTTGAAATCTGACATATTTCACTTTATGTGGTAATAACGTCGGAATGCTTAAACCTATCCAAGCGATTCTGAGATTGTTTTCTCGTGACACATTGGGCTTTATGTTAGTGGCAAAATTTGGACGATATATTCAGTGTTTATTGGTGAAAAATTGCAAAATGTAGAGAAAATTTATAAAAAATAGCATTTTTCAAAATATAAATGCATCTGCTTGTAAAACAGACAGTTATACCACCCAAAATAGTTACTAGCTCACATTTCCCATATGTCTACTTTAGATTGGCATAGTTTTTTGAACATTCTTTTATTTTTCTTGGACGTTACAAGGCTTAGAACATAAACAGCAATTTTTCATATTTTTAAGAAAATTTCAAAAGCCCTTTTTTAAGGTACCTGTTCAGTTCCGAAGTGGCTTTGAGAGGCCTATGTATTAGAAACCCCCATAAAACACCCCATTTTGAAAACTAGACCCATCAAAGTATTCAAAACAGCATTTAGAAAGTTTATTTAACCCTTCAGGCATTTCACAGAAATTCAAGAAAAGTAGAGGTGAAATTTGCAAATTTAATTTTTCTTGCTGAATTTCAATTGTATAAAAAAAAATTCTGTAACACAGAAGGTTTTACCAGAAAAACAATACTAAATATGTATTGTCCAGATTCTGCAGTTTTTAGAAATGTCCCACATGTGTCTCTAGTGCGCTCGTGGACTGAAACACAAGCCCCAGAAGCAAAGAAGCGCCTAGTGCATTTTGAGGCCTCTTTTTTATTAGAATATATTTTAGGCAGCATGCCAGGTTTGAAGAGGTGTTGAGGTGCCAAAACAGTAGGAATCCCCAAAAAGTGACCCCATTTCGGAAACTAAACCCCTCAAGGAATTCATTTGTGGTTGTTGTTACCATTTTGACCCCACAGTTTTTACACAGCACGTATTTGAATTGGGCTATGAAATTAAAAAAATGAAATTTTTTTCCAATAAGATGTCATTTTTTATCAAAATTTCTTATTTTCACAGGTAACAAAATACCCCATTTTGTTGCCCAATTTGTCCTGAGTGCGGCAATACCCCATTTGTGGTGATAAATTGCCGTTTGGGCCCATTGGAGGGCTCAGAAGGAAAGGAGAGCTATGTGTTTGTTGGAGTCCAGATTTTGCTGGATTGGTTTTCGGGTGCCATGTCGCATTTGCAGAGCCCCAGAGATATCAAAGCAATGAAAACCCACCAGAAGTGACCCCATTTCGGAAACTACACCCCTCAAGGAATTAATTTATGGTTGTTGTTACCATTTTGACCCCACAGTTTTTCCACAGCACGTATTTGAATTGGGCTGTGAAATGAAAAAAAAATACATTTTTTCCAATAAGATGTCATTTTTCATCAACATTTCTTATTTTCACAGGGAACAAAATACCCCATTTTGTTGCCCAATTTGTCCTGAGTGCAGCAATAACCCATTTGTGGTGATAAACTGCCGTTTGGGCCCATGGGTGGCCTCAGAAGGGAAGGAGCGCTGTGTGTTCTTTGGAGTGCAGATTTTGCTGGATTGGTTTTCGGGTGCCATGTCGCTTTTGCAGAGCCCCAGAGGTATCAAAGCAATGGAAACCCACCAGAAGTGACCCCATTTTGGAAACTACACCCCTCAAGGAATTAATTGATGGGTATTGTGACCATTAAGACCCCATAGTTTCTTCACAGAACTTATTTGAATTGGGCTGGGAATTTAAAAAAAATATATATTTTCCAATAATATGTAGTTTTAGCTAAAAATTTCTTATTTTCACAAGAAATAAAACACTCCATTTTGTTGCCCAATTTGTCCTGAGTGCAGCAATACCCCATTTGTGGTGCTAAACTGCCGTTTGGGCCCATAGGGGGGCTTAGAAGGAAAGGAGCACTATTTGTTCTTTGGAGTCCAGATTTTGCTGGATTGGTTTTCGGGTGCCATGTCGCATTTGCAGAGCCCCAGAGATATCAAAGCAATGAAAACCCACCAGAAGTGACCCCATTTCGGAAACTACACCCCTCAAGGAATTAATTTATGGTTGTTGTTACCATTTTGACCCCACAGTTTTTACACAGCACGTATTTGAATTGGGCTGTGAAATGAAAAAAAAATAAATTTTTTCCAATAAGATGTCATTTTTCATCAACATTTCTTATTTTCACAGGGAACAAAATACCACATTTTGTTGCCCAATTTGTCCTGAGTGCAGCAATAACCCATTTGTGGTGAAAAACTGCCGTTTGGGCCCATGGGTGGCCTCAGAAGGGAAGGAGCGCTGTGTGTTCTTTGGAGTGCAGATTTTGCTGGATTGGTTTTCGGGTGCAATGTCGCATTTGCAGAGCCCCAGAGGTATCAAAGCAATGGAAACCCACCAGAAGTGACCCCATTTTGGAAACTACACCCCTCAAGGAATTAATTGATGGGTAATGTGACCATTTAGACCCCATAGTTTCTTCACAGAACTTATTTGAATTGGGCTGGGAATTTAAAAAAAATATATATTTTCCAATAATATGTAGTTTTAGCTAAAAATTTCTTATTTTCACAAGAAATAAAACACTCCATTTTGTTGCCCAATTTGTCCTGAGTGCAGCAATACCCCATTTGTGGTGCTAAACTGCCGTTTGGGCCCATAGGAGGGCTTAGAAGGAAAGGAGCACTATTTGTTCTTTGGAGTTCAGATTTTGCTGGATTGGTTTTTGGGTGCCATGTCGCATTTGCAGAGCCCCAGAGGTATCAAAGCAATGGAAACCCACCAGAAGTACCCCATTTTGGAAACTACCCCCTCAAGGAATTCATTTATTGGGGTTGTGACCATTTTGACCCCATAGTTTTTTCACATAACTTATTTGAATTGGGCTGGGAATTCAAACAAAATTTATTTTTTCCAATAATATGTAGTTTTGGCTGAAAATTTCTTATTTTCACAAGAAATAAAATACCCCATTTTGTTGCCCAATTTGTCCTGAGTGCGGCAATGCCCAATTTGTGGTGATAAACTGATGTTTGGGACCATGGGAGGGCTCAGAAGGAAAGGACCACCATTTGGCCTACTGGGGATTTTCTGGTGCGAAGTCATGTATGCAGTAGCCCCTGAGGTAACAGTACAGTTGAAACCTCCAAGAAGTGACCCCATTTTAAAAACTACACCCCTTAAGGCATTCATTTAGAGGTGTAGTGAGCATTTTGACCGGAGACATACACCCTATAAACTGTAATGTGTGTTCCCACGGGTATGGCAATACCCTACATGTGGCTGTTATCAGCTGCCTGGGCACGCAGCAGGGCTCAGAGGGGAAAGACGACGGGGGATAAGCTGTGCGGAGTGCATCAGGGTAAGTAAAACTGGGGTAGATTAAAAATCAAGGGATGTGTAATGACAAGGTAGGGAGACAGACAGGTGAGCCCTAATCTACCCGCCACTCAGTCCCTGCCTACTTGCAACGACCCGTCCTAAGCGACAGGGTACAACTGGGCAACGGTCCCTACGCTCAGTAAGTGCAAGACAGACAAAACAGACAGGGGTACACAGAAGATAGGGAAACGGGGCAGCTGCCCACGGAGACACCGTGAGCAACAAGAGTGGTGAACGAGCCGAGTCAAACAAGGAGTGAGCGAGGTACAAAACGCTGAGCAGGAGAGTTGTCAGAAAGCCAAGGTCAATAACAAGCAGAGGATCAGTAGTACAAGCAGCAGCAGCAGCAAGCCAGGAAACAAGCATAGAAGAATCACAGGCAAAGGAGGAACAGGAAAGGCAGCTATAAATAGACAGTGGGCGGGAACTAGCTCCGTCTGGCCAGGCTGTGATAGGCTCTCCCACTCCTAAGCCTGACATCCTGAGTGGTGGAAGATGGAGTCAGTCTCACAGACATAGGAGCAGGTGCAGACTGATTGCCCACGGGCGTCGACACAGAACCTGTGTCTGGCAAATCCTTTACAGGATGTATGATAAATTTTGAAGCACTCTTTCATACGGAGCCTTAGTTTTTCGGGACACGTGTCACATTGATATATTGTGTCCTTCCTTATCCCCCTCTTATAGCAGACTTTGTACCTCTTTTGACTTTTTCCTTTCTTGCCAGTTTGGGGAACTTCTCCTGGAAAGTGTTGCCCTGGTACGATGCGTGTGGCCATGCTTCCAGAAGTACTGGGTGCCCCCCCCTTCTTGGTCCCTAAAAATTAGTTTCTTGATAACCACCTCTTGAAATTTCAGGAAAGTTCCCCTCTGGCCTGTACATCGACGTAGCACGTACACATTGTACAATGCCATCTGTATGATGTGCACGGCCAGCTTCTTATACCACACCGCATGGCGCTGTAGGGCTTCAGGGCTTGATCTAACAAGTCCACCCCTCCCATGTACCTACTGTAGTCCAGGATGCAGTCTGGTTTAGGGGTCTTTGTACTGGTACCTCGTACAGGTACATGGGTACTGGTGTGACATCTCTCTTGTCCTTGTACTTGACACACAATATGTTGCTGCTAGATTGTGCCCTGCTCTCACCCCCTCTGAGTGTTTGCCCAAGCAGAGTCTTAGGGAGGCCTCTCAGATTTCTTCTAGCGGTGCCGCATGACTTCTGGAAGCGTGGCAGTTGAAGAGAGTGACGCTGGTATAAAAATTATCCAGGTAGAGGTGGTAACCCTGGTCTAGCAGTGGGTGCACCAAATCCCACACAATTTTTGCATTAACTCCCAGTAAGGGGGGGGGGGAGGGCATTCTGGGGGCTGAATACTAGTGTCCTTCCCTTCATATATCCTAAATTTGTAGGTATACCCTGATGCACTCTCGCACCGCTTATACATCTTCACGCCATACCTTGCCCTCTTACCCAGCAGGTACTCGCGGAATTGAAGCCTCCCTTTAAAATGTACCAAGGACTCCTCAATAGAAATAAACGTCTCGGTGGTGTATGCTTGGGAAAACCGGACACTGAAACGGTCTAATAGGGGTCTCCGTTTATACAAACGGGCAAAACTGGGGTCATCTTGGAGTAGGCAATGCTCATCAGGAGAAGCAAATTATTGCCTCATTTTTTTTTTTTTTTAGGTTCCACTTCAGTTCTGAAGTTGCTTTGAGGGGCCCATATATTAGACACCCCTATGAAACACCCCATTTTAGAAACTAGACCCCTCAAAGTATTCACAATAGCATTTAGAAAGTTTATGAACCCTTTAAGTGTTTCACAGGAATTTAGAGCAAAGTAGAGGTGAAATTTACATATTTATTTTTGTCAGAAAATCCTTTTTATACAATTTTTTTTCTATAACACAAAAGGTTTTACCAGAGAAACGCAACTCAAAATGTATTGCCCAGATTCTGCAGTTTTGAGAAATATCCCACATGTGGCTCTAGTGCGGTAATGGACTGAAGCACCGGCCTCCGAAGCAAAGGAAGACCTAGTGGATTTTGAGGCCTCCTTTTTATTAGGCACCATGTCCGGTTTGAAAAGGTCTTGTGGTGCCAAAACAGTGGAAACCCCCCAAAAGTGACCCCATTTTGGAAACTAGACCCCTTGAGGAATTCATTGCAGTTTTCATGGGGTGCATGCGACTTTTTGATCAGTTTTTATTCTATTTTTTTTACAGCGTTCACCGTGCGCTATAAATGACATTCACTTTATTCTGCGGGGCGATACGATTACGGCGATACCAGATGTTTATAGGTTTTTTGATGTCTTATGGCGTTTGCACAATAAAATACGTTTTGTAAACAATCATTCCCTTTTTGTGTTACCTTATTCTAAGAGCCAGAACTTTTTTATTTTTCCATCAAGAAAGCCGTGCGAGGACTTATTTTTTGTGTAATGAACTGTAGTTTCGATCAGGAGCATTTTTAGGTACATGCGACTTTTTGATCTCTTTTTATTCCATTTTTTGGGAGGTGAAGTGACCAAACAATTGTGATTTTGGTACGGTCTATTATTATTTTCTTTTACGGCTTTCACCGCGCGGGATAAATAACGAAATAATTTTGTAGTTCAGGCCGTTACGGACGCGGCGATACCAATTATGTATAGTTTATTTGTTTGTTTATATATTTTTATTAATAATAAAGGACTGATAAGGGAAAAAGGGGGGATTTTTACTTTTAATACTTTTAAAACTTTTATTTTCTTATTTTTACACATCTTTTTTTTACTTTATTACTTTGTCCCACTAGGGGACTTGAGGGCAGGAGGCCCTGATCGCTATTCTAATACACTGCACTACATGCGTAGTGCAGTGTATTGGAGCGGTCAGCTACTCACTGACAGCAAGAATAGTGGGTCCTGACTTCGTCAGGACCCACTAGGCTTCCGTCGATGGCATAGCCGGACGCCATTATTTGGTGTCCGGTTGCCATAGTTACAATCGCCAGCCGCTATCGTGTAGCAGGCCGGCGATTGTAGCTTAACCCCTAAAAAGCCGCGATCGCTATTGAATGTGGCTTTCGGTCCCCGCTGTAGGAGCTGTGACAGCTGCTGTACGAGACAGCAGCTGTTACAGCTCCTGTATGTGTCGGGAGGACGGCCAAACTCCCGTGACGTACTATTAGGTCATGGAGCGCGAACGATACAGCTACCATGACCTAATAGTACGTCCAGGAGCGGGAAAAGGTTAATGAGGTTTGTTAAAGAGGCTCTGTCAACACATTACAAGTGCCCTATCTCCTATATAAGTAAAGAGACCATGTCACCATATTATAAGTGTCCTATCTCCTATATAAGTAAAGAGGCTCTGTCACCACATTATAAGTGTCCTATCTCCTATATAAGTAAAGAGACTCTGTCACCACATTATAAGTGTCCTATCTCCTATATAAGTAAAGAGGCTCTGTCACCACATTATAAGTGCCCTATCTCCTATATAAGTAAAGAGGCTCTGTCACCACATTATAAGTGTCCTATCTCCTATATAAGTAAAGAGGCTGTCACCACATTATAAGTGTCCTATCTCCTATATAGGTAAAGAGACTCTGTCACCACATTATAAGTGTCCTATCTCCTATATAAGTAAAGAGGCTCTGTTACCACATTATAAGTGCCCTATCTCCTATATAAGTAAAGAGACTCTGTCACCACATTATAAGTGTCCTATCTCCTATATAAGTAAAGAGGCTCTGTCATCATATTATAAGTGCCCTATCTCCTATATAAGTAAAGAGGCTGTCACCACATTATAAGTGCCCTATCTCCTATATAAGTAAAGAGGCTCTGTCACCACATTATAAGTGCCCTATCTCCTATATAAGTAAAGAGGCTCTGTCACCACATTATAAGTGTCCTATCTCCTATATAAGTAAAGAGACTCTGTCACCACATTATAAGTGCCCTATCTCCTATATAAGTAAAGAGGCTCTGTCACCACATTATAAGTGTCCTATCTCCTATATAAGTAAAGAGGCTGTCACCACATTATAAGTGCCCTATCTCCTATATAAGTAAAGAGACTGTCACCACATTATAAGTGTCCTATCTCCTATATAAGTAAAGAGGCTCTGTCACCACATTATAAGTGTCCTATCTCCTATATAAGTAAAGAGACTCTGTCACCACATTATAAGTGTCCTATCTCCTATATAAGTAAAGAGGCTCTGTCACCACATTATAAGTGTCCTATCTCCTATATAAGTAAAGAGGCTCTGTCACCACATTATAAGTGCCCTATCTCCTATATAAGTAAAGAGGCTAAAGAGACTCTGTCACCACATTATAAGTGCCCTATCTCCTATATAAGTAAAGAGACTCTGTCACCACATTATAAGTGCCCTATCTCCTATATAAGTAAAGAGGCTGTCACCACATTATAAGTGTCCTATCTCCTATATAAGTAAAGAGGCTCTGTCACCACATTATAAGTGTCCTATCTCCTATATAAGTAAAGAGGCTCTGTCACCACATTATAAGTGCCCTATCTCCTATATAAGTAAAGAGGCTCTGTCACCACATTATAAGTGCCCTATCTCCTATATAAGTAAAGAGGCTCTGTCACCACATTATAAGTGTCCTATCTGCTATATAAGTAAAGAGGCTCTGTCACCACATTATAAGTGCCCTATCTCCTATATAAGTAAAGAGACTCTGTCACCACATTATAAGTGCCCTATCTCCTATATAAGTAAAGAGACTCTGTCACCACATTATAAGTGCCCTATCTCCTATATAAGTAATGAGACTCTGTCACCACATTATAAGTGTCCTATCTCCTATATAAGTAAAGAGGCTCTGTCACCACATTATAAGTGCCCTATCTCCTATATAAGTAAAGAGGCTCTGTCACCACATTATAAGTGTCCTATCTCCTATATAAGTAAAGAGACTCTGTCACCACATTATAAGTGTCCTATCTCCTATATAAGTAAAGAGGCTCTGTCACCACACTATAAGTGCCCTATCTCCTATATAAGTAATGAGACTCTGTCACCACATTATAAGTGCCCTATCTCCTATATAAGTAAAGAGGCTGTCACCACATTATAAGTGTCCTATCTCCTATATAAGTAAAGAGACTGTCACCACATTATAAGTGTCCTATCTCCTATATAAGTAAAGAGGCTGTCACCACATTATAAGTGTCCTATCTCCTATATAAGTAAAGAGACTGTCACCACATTATAAGTGTCCTATCTCCTATATAAGTAAAGAGGCTGTCACCACATTATAAGTGTCCTATCTCCTATATAAGTAAAGAGGCTGTCACCACATTATAAGTGCCCTATCTCCTATATAAGTAAAGAGGCTGTCACCACATTATAAGTGTCCTATCTCCTATATCGCTATTGAATGTGGCTTTCGGTCCCCGCTGTAGGAGCTGTGACAGCTGCTGTACGAGACAGCAGCTGTTACAGCTCCTGTATGTGTCGGGAGGACGGCCAAACTCCCGTGACGTACTATTAGGTCATGGAGCGCGAACGATACAGCTACCATGACCTAATAGTACGTCCAGGAGCGGGAAAAGGTTAATGAGGTTTGTTAAAGAGGATCTGTCAACACATTACAAGTGCCCTATCTCCTATATAAGTAAAGAGACCATGTCACCATATTATAAGTGTCCTATCTCCTATATAAGTAAAGAGACTCTGTCACCACATTATAAGTGTCCTATCTCCTATATAAGTAAAGAGACTCTGTCACCACATTATAAGTGCTCTATCTCCTATATAAGTAAAGAGACTCTGTCACCACATTATAAGTGCCCTATCTCCTATATAAGTAAAGAGGCTCTGTCACCACATTATAAGTGTCCTATCTCCTATATAAGTAAAGAGGCTCTGTCACCACATTATAAGTTTCCTATCTCCTATATAAGTAAAGAGGCTCTGTCACCACATTATAAGTGCCCTATCTCCTATATAAGTAAAGAGGCTCTGTCACCACATTATAAGTGCCCTATCTCCTATATAAGTAAAGAGGCTCTGTCACCACATTATAAGTGTCCTATCTCCTATATAAGTAAAGAGGCTCTGTCACCACATTATAAGTGTCCTATCTCCTATATAAGTAAAGAGGCTCTGTCACCACATTATAAGTGCCCTATCTCCTATATAAGTACAGAGACTCTGTCACCACATTATAAGTGCCCTATCTCCTATATAAGTAAAGAGGCTCTGTCACCACATTATAAGTGTCCTATCTCCTATATAAGTAAAGAGGCTCTGTCACCACATTATAAGTGTCCTATCTCCTATATAAGTAAAGAGGCTCTGTCACCACATTATAAGTGCCCTATCTCCTATATAAGTAAAGAGGCTGTCACCACATTATAAGTGCCCTATCTCCTATATAAGTAAAGAGGCTCTGTCACCACATTATAAGTGTCCTATCTCCTATATAAGTAAAGAGACTCTGTCACCACATTATAAGTGTCCTATCTCCTATATAAGTAAAGAGACTCTGTCACCACATTATAAGTGTCCTATCTCCTATATAAGTAAAGAGGCTCTGTCACCACATTATAAGTGTCCTATCTCCTATATAAGTAAAGAGACTCTGTCACCACATTATAAGTGTCCTATCTCCTATATAAGTAAAGAGACTCTGTCACCACATTATAAGTGTCCTATCTCCTATATAAGTAAAGAGACTCTGTCACCACATTATAAGTGTCCTATCTCCTATATAAGTAAAGAGGCTCTGTCACCACATTATAAGTGTCCTATCTCCTATATAAGTAAAGAGACTGTCACCACATTATAAGTGTCCTATCTCCTATATAAGTAAAGAGGCTGTCACCACATTATAAGTGTCCTATCTCCTATATAAGTAAAGAGGCTGTCACCACATTATAAGTGCCCTATCTCCTATATAAGTAAAGAGGCTCTGTCACCACATTATAAGTGTCCTATCTCCTATATAAGTAAAGAGGCTCTGTCACCACATTATAAGTGTCCTATCTCCTATATAAGTAAAGAGGCTCTGTCACCACATTATAAGTGTCCTATCTCCTATATAAGTAAAGAGGCTCTGTCACCACATTATAAGTGTCCTATCTCCTATATAAGTAAAGAGGCTCTGTCACCACATTATAAGTGCCCTATCTCCTATATAAGTACAGAGACTCTGTCACCACATTATAAGTGCCCTATCTCCTATATAAGTAAAGAGGCTCTGTCACCACATTATAAGTGTCCTATCTCCTATATAAGTAAAGAGGCTCTGTCACCACATTATAAGTGTCCTATCTCCTATATAAGTAAAGAGGCTCTGTCACCACATTATAAGTGCCCTATCTCCTATATAAGTAAAGAGGCTCTGTCACCACATTATAAGTGTCCTATCTCCTATATAAGTAAAGAGACTCTGTCACCACATTATAAGTGTCCTATCTCCTATATAAGTAAAGAGACTCTGTCACCACATTATAAGTGTCCTATCTCCTATATAAGTAAAGAGACTCTGTCACCACATTATAAGTGTCCTATCTCCTATATAAGTAAAGAGGCTCTGTCACCACATTATAAGTGTCCTATCTCCTATATAAGTAAAGAGACTGTCACCACATTATAAGTGTCCTATCTCCTATATAAGTAAAGAGGCTGTCACCACATTATAAGTGTCCTATCTCCTATATAAGTAAAGAGGCTGTCACCACATTATAAGTGCCCTATCTCCTATATAAGTAAAGAGGCTCTGTCACCACATTATAAGTGTCCTATCTCCTATATAAGTAAAGAGGCTCTGTCACCACATTATAAGTGTCCTATCTCCTATATAAGTAAAGAGGCTCTGTCACCACATTATAAGTGTCCTATCTCCTATATAAGTAAAGAGGCTCTGTCACCACATTATAAGTGCCCTATCTCCTATATAAGTAAAGAGGCTGTCACCACATTATAAGTGTCCTATCTCCTATATAAGTAAAGAGGCTGTCACCACATTATAAGTGTCCTATCTCCTATATAAGTAAAGAGACTCTGTCACCACATTATAAGTGCCCTATCTCCTATATAAGTAAAGAGGCTCTGTCACCACATTATAAGTGCCCTATCTCCTATATAAGTAAAGAGGCTGTCACCACATTATAAGTGTCCTATCTCCTATATAAGTAAAGAGGCTCTGTCTCCACATTATAAGTGCCCTATCTCCTATATAAGTAAAGAGACTCTGTCACCACATTATAAGTGTCCTATCTTCTATATAAGTAAAGAGGCTCTGTCACCACATTAAAAGTGCCCTATCTCCTATATAAGTGAAGAGACTCTGTCACCACATTATAAGTGCCCTATCTCCTATATAAGTAAAGAGACTGTCCCCACATTATAAGTGTCCTATCTCCTATATAAGTAAAGAGGCTCTGTCTCCACATTATAAGTGCCCTATCTCCTATATAAGTAAAGAGACTCTGTCACCACATTATAAGTGCCCTATCTCCTATATAAGTAAAGAGACTCTGTCACCACATTATAAGTGCCCTATCTCCTATATAAGTAAAGAGGCTCTGTCACCACATTATAAGTGCCCTATCTCCTATATAAGTAAAGAGGCTGTCACCACATTATAAGTGCCCTATCTCCTATATAAGTAAAGAGACTCTGTCACCACATTATAAGTGCCCTATCTCCTATATAAGTAAAGAGACTCTGTCACCACATTATAAGTGCCCTATCTCCTATATAAGTAAAGAGACTCTGTCACCACATTATAAGTGCCCTATCTCCTATATAAGTAAAGAGACTCTGTCACCACATTATAAGTGCCCTATCTCCTATATAAGTAAAGAGACTCTGTCACCACATTATAAGTGTCCTATCTCCTATATAAGTAAAGAGGCTAAAGAGGCTCTGTCTCCACATTATAAGTGCCCTATCTCCTATATAAGTAAAGAGACTCTGTCACCACATTATAAGTGCCCTATCTCCTATATAAGTAAAGAGGCTCTGTCACCACATTATAAGTGCCCTATCTCCTATATAAGTAAAGAGGCTCTGTCACCACATTATAAGTGTCCTGTCTCCTATATAAGTAAAGAGGCTGTCACCACATTATAAGTGCCCTATCTCCTATATAAGTAAAGAGACTCTGTCACCACATTATAAGTGCCCTATCTCCTATATAAGTAAAGAGACTCTGTCACCACATTATAAGTGTCCTATCTCCTATATAAGTAAAGAGGCTAAAGAGGCTCTGTCACCACATTATAAGTGTCCTATCTCCTATATAAGTAAAGAGACTCTGTCACCACATTATAAGTGCCCTATCTCCTATATAAGTAAAGAGACTCTGTCACCACATTATAAGTGCCCTATCTCCTATATAAGTAAAGAGGCTGTCACCACATTATAAGTGTCCTATCTCCTATATAAGTAAAGAGACTCTGTCACCACATTATAAGTGCCCTATCTCCTATAAGTAAAGAGACTCTGTCACCACATTATAAGTGTCCTATCTCCTATATAAGTAAAGAGGCTCTGTCACCACATTATAAGTGTCCTATCTCCTATATAAGTAAAGAGACTCTGTCACCACATTATAAGTGTCCTATCTCCTATATAAGTAAAGAGGCTCTGTCACCACATTATAAGTGCCCTATCTCCTATATAAGTAAAGAGGCTCTGTCACCACATTATAAGTGCCCTATCTCCTATATAAGTAAAGAGGCTCTGTCACCACATTATAAGTGCCCTATCTCCTATATAAGTAAAGAGGCTCTGTCACCACATTATAAGTGCCCTATCTCCTATATAAGTAAAGAGGCTCTGTCACCACATTATAAGTGCCCTATCTCCTATATAAGTAAAGAGGCTCTGTCACCACATTATAAGTGCCCTATCTCCTATATAAGTAAAGAGGCTCTGTCACCACATTATAAGTGTCCTATCTCCTATATAAGTAAAGAGGCTCTGTCACCACATTATAAGTGTCCTATCTCCTATATAAGTAAAGAGACTCTGTCACCACATTATAAGTGCCCTATCTCCTATATAAGTAAAGAGGCTCTGTCACCACATTATAAGTGCCCTATCTCCTATATAAGTAAAGAGACTCTGTCACCACATTATAAATGCCCTATCTCCTATATAAGTAAAGAGGCTCTGTCACCACATTATAAGTGCCCTATCTCCTATATAAGTAAAGAGGCTCTGTCACCACATTATAAGTGTCCTATCTCCTATATAAGTAAAGAGGCTCTGTCACCACATTATAAGTGCCCTATCTCCTATATAAGTAAAGAGGCTCTGTCACCACATTATAAGTGCCCTATCTCCTATATAAGTAAAGAGGCTCTGTCACCACATTATAAGTGTCCTATCTCCTATATAAGTAAAGAGGCTATGTCACCACATTATAAGTGTCCTATCTCCTATATAAGTAAAGAGGCTCTGTCACCACATTATAAGTGCCCTATCTCCTATATAAGTAAAGAGGCTCTGTCACCACATTATAAGTGTCCTATCTCCTATATAAGTAAAGAGGCTCTGTCACCACATTATAAGTGCCCTATCTCCTATATAAGTAAAGAGGCTCTGTCACCACATTATAAGTGCCCTATCTCCTATATAAGTAAAGAGGCTCTGTCACCACATTATAAGTGCCCTATCTTCTATATAAGTAAAGAGGCTCTGTCACCACATTATAAGTGCCCTATCTCCTATATAAGTAAAGAGGCTCTGTCACCACATTATAAGTGTCCTATCTCCTATATAAGTAAAGAGGCTGTCACCACATTATAAGTGCCCTATCTCCTATATAAGTAAAGAGGCTCTGTCACCACATTATAAGTGTCCTGTCTCCTATATAAGTAAAGAGGCTGTCACCACATTATAAGTGTCCTGTCTCCTATATAAGTAAAGAGACTCTGTCACCACATTATAAGTGCCCTATCTCCTATATAAGTAAAGAGACTCTGTCACCACATTATAAGTGCCCTATCTCCTATATAAGTAAAGAGACTCTGTCACCACATTATAAGTGCCCTATCTCCTATATAAGTAAAGAGACTCTGTCACCACATTATAAGTGCCCTATCTCCTATATAAGTAAAGAGACTCTGTCACCACATTATAAGTGCCCTATCTCCTATATAAGTAAAGAGACTCTGTCACCACATTATAAGTGTCCTATCTCCTATATAAGTAAAGAGGCTAAAGAGGCTCTGTCACCACATTATAAGTGTCCTATCTCCTATATAAGTAAAGAGACTCTGTCACCACATTATAAGTGCCCTATCTCCTATATAACTAAAGAGACTCTGTCACCACATTATAAGTGCCCTATCTCCTATATAAGTAAAGAGGCTGTCACCACATTATAAGTGTCCTATCTCCTATATAAGTAAAGAGACTCTGTCACCACATTATAAGTGCCCTATCTCCTATAAGTAAAGAGACTCTGTCACCACATTATAAGTGTCCTATCTCCTATATAAGTAAAGAGGCTCTGTCACCACATTATAAGTGCCCTATCTCCTATATAAGTAAAGAGGCTGTCACCACATTATAAGTGTCCTATCTCCTATATAAGTAAAGAGACTCTGTCACCACATTATAAGTGCCCTATCTCCTATATAAGTAAAGAGGCTCTGTCACCACATTATAAGTGCCCTATCTCCTATATAAGTAAAGAGGCTCTGTCACCACATTATAAGTGCCCTATCTCCTATATAAGTAAAGAGGCTCTGTCACCTCATTATAAGTGCCCTATCTCCTATATAAGTAAAGAGGCTCTGTCACCACATTATAAGTGTCCTATCTCCTATATAAGTAAAGAGACTGTCCCCACATTATAAGTGTCCTATCTCCTATAGAAGTAAAGAGGCTCTGTCACCACATTATAAGTGCCCTATCTCCTATATAAGTAAAGAGGCTCTGTCACCACATTATAAGTGTCCTATCTCCTATATAAGTAAAGAGACTCTGTCACCACATTATAAGTGCCCTATCTCCTATATAAGTAAAGAGGCTCTGTCACCACATTATAAGTGCCCTATCTCCTATATAAGTAAAGAGACTCTGTCACCACATTATAAATGCCCTATCTCCTATATAAGTAAAGAGGCTCTGTCACCACATTATAAGTGTCCTATCTCCTATATAAGTAAAGAGGCTCTGTCACCACATTATAAGTGCCCTATCTCCTATATAAGTAAAGAGGCTCTGTCACCACATTATAAGTGCCCTATCTCCTATATAAGTAAAGAGGCTCTGTTACCACATTATAAGTGCCCTATCTTCTATATAAGTAAAGAGGCTCTGTCACCACATTATAAGTGCCCTATCTCCTATATAAGTAAAGAGGCTCTGTCACCACATTATAAGTGTCCTGTCTCCTATATAAGTAAAGAGGCTGTCACCACATTATAAGTGCCCTATCTCCTATATAAGTAAAGAGACTCTGTCACCACATTATAAGTGCCCTATCTCCTATATAAGTAAAGAGACTCTGTCACCACATTATAAGTGCCCTATCTCCTATATAAGTAAAGAGACTCTGTC
The DNA here is from genome assembly GCF_050947455.1 of Rhinoderma darwinii. Taxonomy (NCBI): domain Eukaryota; kingdom Metazoa; phylum Chordata; class Amphibia; order Anura; family Rhinodermatidae; genus Rhinoderma; species Rhinoderma darwinii. Next base: position 142,884 of record NW_027464231.1, read on the forward strand.
ACCACATTATAAGTGCCCTATCTCCTATATAAGTAAAGAGACTCTGTCACCACATTATAAGTGCCCTATCTCCTATATAAGTAAAGAGACTCTGTCACCACATTATAAGTGTCCTATCTCCTATATAAGTAAAGAGGCTAAAGAGGCTCTGTCACCACATTATAAGTGTCCTATCTCCTATATAAGTAAAGAGACTCTGTCACCACATTATAAGTGCCCTATCTCCTATATAAGTAAAGAGACTCTGTCACCACATTATAAGTGCCCTATCTCCTATATAAGTAAAGAGGCTGTCACATTATAAGTGTCCTATCTCCTATATAAGTAAAGAGACTCTGTCACCACATTATAAGTGCCCTATCTCCTATAAGTAAAGAGACTCTGTCACCACATTATAAGTGTCCTATCTCCTATATAAGTAAAGAGGCTCTGTCACCACATTATAAGTGCCCTATCTCCTATATAAGTAAAGAGGCTGTCACCACATAATAAGTGTCCTATCTCCTATATAAGTAAAGAGACTCTGTCACCACATTATAAGTGCCCTATCTCCTATATAAGTAAAGAGGCTCTGTCACCACATTATAAGTGCCCTATCTCCTATATAAGTAAAGAGGCTCTGTCACCACATTATAAGTGCCCTATCTCCTATATAAGTAAAGAGGCTCTGACACCACATTATAAGTGCCCTATCTCCTATATAAGTAAAGAGGCTCTGTCACCACATTATAAGTGCCCTATCTCCTATATAAGTAAAGAGGCTCTGTCACCACATTATAAGTGCCCTATCTCCTATATAAGTAAAGAGGCTCTGTCACCACATTATAAGTGCCCTATCTCCTATATAAGTAAAGAGGCTCTGTCACCACATTATAAGTGTCCTATCTCCTATATAAGTAAAGAGGCTCTGTCACCACATTATAAGTGTCCTATCTCCTATATAAGTAAAGAGACTCTGTCACCACATTATAAGTGCCCTATCTCCTATATAAGTAAAGAGGCTCTGTCACCACATTATAAGTGCCCTATCTCCTATATAAGTAAAGAGACTCTGTCACCACATTATAAATGCCCTATCTCCTATATAAGTAAAGAGGCTCTGTCACCACATTATAAGTGTCCTATCTCCTATATAAGTAAAGAGGCTCTGTCACCACATTATAAGTGCCCTATCTCCTATATAAGTAAAGAGGCTCTGTCACCACATTATAAGTGCCCTATCTCCTATATAAGTAAAGAGGCTCTGTTACCACATTATAAGTGCCCTATCTTCTATATAAGTAAAGAGGCTCTGTCACCACATTATAAGTGCCCTATCTCCTATATAAGTAAAGAGGCTCTGTCACCACATTATAAGTGTCCTATCTCCTATATAAGTAAAGAGGCTGTCACCACATTATAAGTGCCCTATCTCCTATATAAGTAAAGAGGCTCTGTCACCACATTATAAGTGTCCTGTCTCCTATATAAGTAAAGAGGCTGTCACCACATTATAAGTGCCCTATCTCCTATATAAGTAAAGAGACTCTGTCACCACATTATAAGTGCCCTATCTCCTATATAAGTAAAGAGACTCTGTCACCACATTATAAGTGCCCTATCTCCTATATAAGTAAAGAGACTCTGTCACCACATTATAAGTGCCCTATCTCCTATATAAGTAAAGAGACTCTGTCACCACATTATAAGTGCCCTATCTCCTATATAAGTAAAGAGACTCTGTCACCACATTATAAGTGTCCTATCTCCTATATAAGTAAAGAGGCTAAAGAGGCTCTGTCACCACATTATAAGTGTCCTATCTCCTATATAAGTAAAGAGACTCTGTCACCACATTATAAGTGCCCTATCTCCTATATAAGTAAAGAGACTCTGTCACCACATTATAAGTGCCCTATCTCCTATATAAGTAAAGAGGCTGTCACCACATTATAAGTGTCCTATCTCCTATATAAGTAAAGAGACTCTGTCACCACATTATAAGTGCCCTATCTCCTATAAGTAAAGAGACTCTGTCACCACATTATAAGTGTCCTATCTCCTATATAAGTAAAGAGGCTCTGTCACCACATTATAAGTGCCCTATCTCCTATATAAGTAAAGAGGCTCTGTCACCACATTATAAGTGCCCTATCTCCTATATAAGTAAAGAGGCTCTGTCACCACATTATAAGTGCCCTATCTCCTATATAAGTAAAGAGGCTCTGTCACCACATTATAAGTGCCCTATCTCCTATATAAGTAAAGAGGCTCTGTCACCACATTATAAGTGCCCTATCTCCTATATAAGTAAAGAGGCTCTGTCACCACATTATAAGTGTCCTATCTCCTATATAAGTAAAGAGACTCTGTCACCACATTATAAGTGCCCTATCTCCTATATAAGTAAAGAGGCTCTGTCACCACATTATAAGTGCCCTATCTCCTATATAAGTAAAGAGGCTCTGTTACCACATTATAAGTGCCCTATCTTCTATATAAGTAAAGAGGCTCTGTCACCACATTATAAGTGCCCTATCTCCTATATAAGTAAAGAGGCTCTGTCACCACATTATAAGTGTCCTATCTCCTATATAAGTAAAGAGGCTGTCACCACATTATAAGTGTCCTATCTCCTATATAAGTAAAGAGGCTCTGTCACCACATTATAAGTGTCCTATCTCCTATATAAGTAAAGAGGCTCTGTCACCACTTTATAAGTGCCCTATCTCCTATATAAGTAAAGAGGCTCTGTCACCACATTATAAGTGTCCTATCTCCTATATAAGTAAAGAGGCTCTGTCACCACATTATAAGTGTCCTATCTCCTATATAAGTAAAGAGGCTCTGTCACCACATTATAAGTGCCATATCTCCTATATAAGTAAAGAGGCTCTGTCACCACATTATAAGTGCCCTAACTCCTATATAAGTAAAGAGACTCTGTCACCACATTATAAGTGCCCTATCTCCTATATAAGTAAAGAGGCTCTGTCACCACATTATAAGTGCCCTATCTCCTATATAAGTAAAGAGGCTGTCACCACATTATAAGTGTCCTATCTCCTATATAAGTAAAGAGGCTCTGTCACCACATTATAAGTGCCCTATCTCCTATATAAGTAAAGAGGCTCTGTCACCACATTATAAGTGCCCTATCTCCTATATAAGTAAAGAGACTCTGTCACCACATTATAAGTGTCCTATCTCCTATATAAGTAAAGAGGCTCTGTCACCACATTATAAGTGCCCTATCTCCTATATAAGTAAAGAGACTCTGTCACCACATTATAAGTGCCCTATCTCATATATAAGTAAAGAGGCTGTCACCACATTATAAGTGTCCTATCTCCTATATAAGTAAAGAGGCTCTGTCACCACATTATAAGTGCCCTATCTCCTATATAAGTAAAGAGGCTCTGTCACCACATTATAAGTGCCCTATCTCCTATATAAGTAAAGAGACTCTCATCACATTATAAGTGCCCTATCTCCTATATAAGTAAAGAGGCTCTGTCTCCACATTATAAGTGCCCTATCTCCTATATAAGTAAAGAGGCTCTGTCACCACATTATAAGTGCCCTATCTCCTATATAAGTAAAGAGGCTCTGTCACCACATTATAAGTGTCCTATCTCCTATATAAGTAAAGAGGCTGTCACCACATTATAAGTGTCCTATCTCCTATATAAGTAAAGAGACTTTGTCACCACATTATAAGTGCCCTATCTCCTATATAAGTAAAGAGGCTCTGTCACCACATTATAAGTGCCCTATCTCCTATATAAGTAATGAGACTCTGTCACCACATTATAAGTGCCCTATCTCCTATATAAGTAAAGAGGCTCTGTCACCACATTATAAGTGCCCTATCTCCCATATAAGTAAAGAGGCTCTGTCATCACATTATAAGTGCCCTATCTCCTATATAAGTAATGAGACTCTGTCACCACATTATAACTGCCCTATCTCCTATATAAGTAAAGAGGCTCTGTTACCACATTATAAGTTTTCTATCTCCTATATAAGTAAAGAGGCTCTGTCACCACATTATAAGTGCCCTATCTCCTATATAAGTAAAGAGACTCTGTCACCACATTATAAGTGTCCTATCTCCTATATAAGTAAAGAGACTCTGTCACCACATTATAAGTGTCCTATCTCCTATATAAGTAAAGAGACTCTGTCATCACATTATAAGTGCCCTATCTCCTATATAAGTAAAGAGGCTCTGTCACCACATTATAAGTGCCCTATCTCCCATATAAGTAAAGAGGCTCTGTCACCACATTATAAGTGCCCTATCTCCTATATAAGTAAAGAGGCTCTGTCACCACATTATAAGTGCCCTATCTCCTATATAAGTAAAGAGGCTCTGTCACCACATTATAAGTGCCCTATCTCCTATATAAGTAATGAGACTCTGTCACCACATTATAAGTGCCCTATCTCCTATATAAGTAAAGAGGCTCTGTCACCACATTATAAGTGCCCTATCTCCCATATAAGTAAAGAGGCTCTGTCACCACATTATAAGTGTCCTATCTCCTATATAAGTAAAGAGGCTCTGTCACCACATTATAACTGCCCTATCTCCTATATAAGTAAAGAGGCTCTGTCACCACATTATAACTGCCCTATCTCCTATAGGAGTAAAGAGGCTCTGTCACCACATTATAAGTGCCCTATCTCCTATATGAGTAAAGAGGCTCTGTCACCACATTATAAGTGCCCTATCTCCTATATAAGTAAAGAGACTCTGTCACCACATTATAAGTGTCCTATCTCCTATATAAGTAAAGAGGCTCTGTCACCACATTATAAGTGTCCTATCTCCTATATAAGTAAAGAGGCTCTGTCACCACATTATAAGTGCCCTATCTCCTATATAAGTAAAGAGACTCTGTCACCACATTATAAGTGTCCTATCTCCTATATAAGTAAAGAGGCTGTCACCACATTATAAGTGTCCTATCTCCTATATAAGTAAAGAGACTCTGTCACCACATTATAAGTGTCCTATCTCCTATATAAGTAAAGAGACTCTGTCACCACATTATAAGTGTCCTATCTCCTATATAAGTAAAGAGGCTCTGTCATCACATTATAAGTGCCCTATCTCCTATATAAGTAAAGAGACTCTGTCACCACATTATAAGTGCCCTATCTCCTATATAAGTAAAGAGGCTCTGTCACCACATTATAAGTGTCCTATCTCCTATATAAGTAAAGAGGCTCTGTCACCACATTATAAGTGCCCTATCTCCTATATAAGTAAAGAGACTCTCATCACATTATAAGTGCCCTATCTCCTATATAAGTAAAGAGGCTCTGTCTCCACATTATAAGTGCCCTATCTCCTATATAAGTAAAGAGGCTCTGTCACCACATTATAAGTGCCCTATCTCCTATATAAGTAAAGAGGCTCTGTCACCACATTATAAGTGTCCTATCTCCTATATAAGTAAAGAGGCTGTCACCACATTATAAGTGTCCTATCTCCTATATAAGTAAAGAGACTTTGTCACCACATTATAAGTGCCCTATCTCCTATATAAGTAAAGAGGCTCTGTCACCACATTATAAGTGCCCTATCTCCTATATAAGTAATGAGACTCTGTCACCACATTATAAGTGCCCTATCTCCTATATAAGTAAAGAGGCTCTGTCACCACATTATAAGTGCCCTATCTCCCATATAAGTAAAGAGGCTCTGTCATCACATTATAAGTGCCCTATCTCCTATATAAGTAATGAGACTCTGTCACCACATTATAACTGCCCTATCTCCTATATAAGTAAAGAGGCTCTGTTACCACATTATAAGTTTTCTATCTCCTATATAAGTAAAGAGGCTCTGTCACCACATTATAAGTGCCCTATCTCCTATATAAGTAAAGAGACTCTGTCACCACATTATAAGTGTCCTATCTCCTATATAAGTAAAGAGACTCTGTCACCACATTATAAGTGTCCTATCTCCTATATAAGTAAAGAGACTCTGTCATCACATTATAAGTGCCCTATCTCCTATATAAGTAAAGAGGCTCTGTCACCACATTATAAGTGTCCTATCTCCTATATAAGTAAAGAGGCTCTGTCACCACATTATAAGTGTCCTATCTCCTATATAAGTAAAGAGGCTCTGTCACCACATTATAAGTGTCCTATCTCCTATATAAGTAAAGAGGCTCTGTCACCACATTATAAGTGCCCTATCTCCTATATAAGTAAAGAGGCTCTGTCACCACATTATAAGTGCCCTATCTCCTATATAAGTAAAGAGGCTCTGTCACCACATTATAAGTGCCCTATCTCCTATATAAGTAATGAGACTCTGTCACCACATTATAAGTGCCCTATCTCCTATATAAGTAAAGAGGCTCTGTCACCACATTATAACTGCCCTATCTCCCATATAAGTAAAGAGGCTCTGTCACCACATTATAAGTGTCCTATCTCCTATATAAGTAAAGAGGCTCTGTCACCACATTATAACTGCCCTATCTCCTATATAAGTAAAGAGGCTCTGTCACCACATTATAACTGCCCTATCTCCTATAGGAGTAAAGAGGCTCTGTCACCACATTATAAGTGCCCTATCTCCTATATGAGTAAAGAGGCTCTGTCACCACATTATAAGTGCCCTATCTCCTATATAAGTAAAGAGACTCTGTCACCACATTATAAGTGTCCTATCTCCTATATAAGTAAAGAGGCTCTGTCACCACATTATAAGTGTCCTATCTCCTATATAAGTAAAGAGGCTCTGTCACCACATTATAAGTGCCCTATCTCCTATATAAGTAAAGAGACTCTGTCACCACATTATAAGTGTCCTATCTCCTATATAAGTAAAGAGGCTGTCACCACATTATAAGTGTCCTATCTCCTATATAAGTAAAGAGACTCTGTCACCACATTATAAGTGTCCTATCTCCTATATAAGTAAAGAGACTCTGTCACCACATTATAAGTGTCCTATCTCCTATATAAGTAAAGAGACTCTGTCACCACATTATAAGTGTCCTATCTCCTATATAAGTAAAGAGGCTCTGTCATCACATTATAAGTGCCCTATCTCCTATATAAGTAAAGAGACTCTGTCACCACATTATAAGTGCCCTATCTCCTATATAAGTAAAGAGGCTCTGTCACCACATTATAAGTGTCCTATCTCCTATATAAGTTAGGGAGGCTCTGTCACCACATTATAAGTGGCCTATCTCCTATATAAGTAATGAGACTCTGTCACCACATTATAAGTGTCCTATCTCCTATATAAGTAAAGAGGCTGTCACCACATTATAAGTGTCCTATCTCCTATATAAGTAAAGAGGCTCTGTCACCACATTATAAGTGCCCTATCTCCCATATAAGTAAAGAGGCTCTGTCACCACATTATAAGTGTCCTATCTCCTATATAAGTAAAGAGGGTCTGTCACCACATTATAAGTGCCCTATCTCCTATATAAGTAATGAGACTCTGTCACCACATTATAAGTGCCCTATCTCCTATATAAGTAAAGAGGCTCTGTCACCACATTATAAGTGCCCTATCTCCCATATAAGTAAAGAGGCTCTGTCACCACATTATAAGTGTCCTATCTCCTATATAAGTAAAGAGGCTCTGTCACCACATTATAACTGCCCTATCTCCTATATAAGTAAAGAGGCCCTGTCACCAAATTATAAGTGCCCTATCTCCTATATAAGTAAAGAGGCTCTGTTACCACATTATAAGTGCCCTATCTCCTATATAAGTAAAGAGGCTCTGTCACCACATTATAAGTGCCCTAATTCCTATATAAGTAAAGAGACTCTGTCACCACATTATAAGTGCCCTATCTCCTATATGAGTAAAGAGGCTCTGTCACCACATTATAAGTGCCCTATCTCCTATATAAGTAAAGAGGCTCTGTCACCACATTATAAGTGCCCTATCTCCTATATAAGTAATGAGGCTCTGTCACCACATTATAAGTGTCCTATCTCCTATATAAGTAAAGAGGCTCTGTCACCACATTATAAGTGCCCTATCTCCTATATAAGTAAAGAGGCTCTGTCACCACATTATAAGTGCCCTATCTCCTATATAAGTAAAGAGACTCTGTCATCACATTATAAGTGCCCTATCTCCTATATAAGTAAAGAGGCTCTGTCACCACATTATAAGTGCCCTATCTCCCATATAAGTAAAGAGGCTCTGTCACCACATTATAAGTGCCCTATCTCCTATATAAGTAAAGAGGCTCTGTCACCACATTATAACTGCCCTATCTCCTATATAAGTAAAGAGGCTCTGTCACCACATTATAAGTGCCCTATCTCCTATATAAGTAATGAGACTCTGTCACCACATTATAAGTGCCCTATCTCCTATATAAGTAAAGAGGCTCTGTCACCACATTATAAGTGCCCTATCTCCCATATAAGTAAAGAGGCTCTGTCACCACATTATAAGTGTCCTATCTCCTATATAAGTAAAGAGGCTCTGTCACCACATTATAACTGCCCTATCTCCTATATAAGTAAAGAGGCTCTGTCACCACATTATAACTGCCCTATCTCCTATAGGAGTAAAGAGGCTCTGTCACCACATTATAAGTGCCATATCTCCTATATGAGTAAAGAGGCTCTGTCACCACATTATAAGTGCCCTATCTCCTATATAAGTAAAGAGACTCTGTCACCACATTATAAGTGTCCTATCTCCTATATAAGTAAAGAGGCTCTGTCACCACATTATAAGTGTCCTATCTCCTATATAAGTAAAGAGGCTCTGTCACCACATTATAAGTGCCCTATCTCCTATATAAGTAAAGAGACTCTGTCACCACATTATAAGTGTCCTATCTCCTATATAAGTAAAGAGGCTGTCACCACATTATAAGTGTCCTATCTCCTATATAAGTAAAGAGACTCTGTCACCACATTATAAGTGTCCTATCTCCTATATAAGTAAAGAGACTCTGTCACCACATTATAAGTGTCCTATCTCCTATATAAGTAAAGAGGCTCTGTCATCACATTATAAGTGCCCTATCTCCTATATAAGTAAAGAGACTCTGTCACCACATTATAAGTGCCCTATCTCCTATATAAGTAAAGAGGCTCTGTCACCACATTATAAGTGTCCTATCTCCTATATAAGTAAAGAGGCTCTGTCACCACATTATAAGTGGCCTATCTCCTATATAAGTAATGAGACTCTGTCACCACATTATAAGTGTCCTATCTCCTATATAAGTAAAGAGGCTGTCACCACATTATAAGTGTCCTATCTCCTATATAAGTAAAGAGGCTCTGTCACCACATTATAAGTGCCCTATCTCCCATATAAGTAAAGAGGCTCTGTCACCACATTATAAGTGTCCTATCTCCTATATAAGTAAAGAGGGTCTGTCACCACATTATAAGTGCCCTATCTCCTATATAAGTAATGAGACTCTGTCACCACATTATAAGTGCCCTATCTCCTATATAAGTAAAGAGGCTCTGTCACCACATTATAAGTGCCCTAATTCCTATATAAGTAAAGAGACTCTGTCACCACATTATAAGTGTCCTATCTCCTATATGAGTAAAGAGGCTCTGTCACCACATTATAAGTGCCCTATCTCCTATATAAGTAAAGAGGCTCTGTCACCACATTATAAGTGCCCTATCTCCTATATAAGTAATGAGGCTCTGTCACCACATTATAAGTGTCCTATCTCCTATATAAGTAAAGAGGCTCTGTCACCACATTATAAGTGCCCTATCTCCTATATAAGTAAAGAGGCTCTGTCACCACATTATAAGTGCCCTATCTCCTATATAAGTAAAGAGACTGTCACCACATTATAAGTGTCCTATCTCCTATATAAGTAAAGAGGCTCTGTCACCACATTATAAGTGCCCTATCTCCCATATAAGTAAAGAGGCTCTGTCACCACATTATAAGTGTCCTATCTCCTATATAAGTAAAGAGGCTCTGTCACCACATTATAAGTGCCCTATCTCCTATATAAGTAAAGAGGCTCTGTCACCACATTATAAGTGTCCTATCTCCTATATAAGTAAAGAGGCTCTGTCACCACATTATAAGTGCCCTATCTCCTATATAAGTAAAGAGACTGTCACCACATTATAAGTGTCCTATCTCCTATATAAGTAAAGAGGCTCTGTCACCACATTATAAGTGTCCTATCTCCTATATAAGTAAAGAGGCTCTGTCACCACATTATAAGTGCCCTTTCTCCTATATAAGTAAAGAGGCTCTGTCACCACATTATAAGTGCCCTATCTCCTATATAAGTAAAGAGACTCTGTCACCACATTATAAGTGTCCTATCTCCTATATAAGTAAAGAGGCTATGTCACCACATTATAAGTGCCCTATCTCCTATATAAGTAAAGAGGCTCTGTCACCACATTATAAGTGCCCTATCTCCTATATAAGTAAAGAGACTCTGTCACCACATTATAAGTGTCCTATCTCCTATATAAGTAAAGAGGCTCTGTCACCACATTATAAGTGCCCTATCTCCTATATAAGTAAAGAGACTCTGTCACCACATTATAAGTGCCCTATCACCTATATAAGTAAAGAGACTCTGTCACCACATTATAAGTGCCCTATCTCCTATATAAGTAAAGAGGCTCTGTCACCACATTATAAGTGCCCTATCTCCTATATAAGTAAAGAGGCTCTGTAACCACATTATAAGTGCCCTATCTCCTATATAAGTAAAGAGGCTCTGTCACCACATTATAAGTGCCCTATCTCCTATATAAGTAAAGAGGCTCTGTCACCACATTATAAGTGTCCTATCTCCTATATAAGTAAAGAGGCTGTCACCACATTATAAGTGTCCTATCTCCTATATAAGTAAAGAGACTTTGTCACCACATTATAAGTGCCCTATCTCCTATATAAGTAAAGAGACTGTCACCACATTATAAGTGTCCTATCTCCTATATAAGTAAAGAGGCTAAAGAGGCTCTGTCACCACATTATAAGTGTCCTATCTCCTATATAAGTAAAGAGACTCTGTCACCACATTATAAGTGCCCTATCTCCTATATAAGTAAAGAGACTCTGTCACCACATTATAAGTGCCCTATCTCCTATATAAGTAAAGAGGCTGTCACCACATTATAAGTGTCCTATCTCCTATATAAGTAAAGAGACTCTGTCACCACATTATAAGTGCCCTATCTCCTATAAGTAAAGAGACTCTGTCACCACATTATAAGTGTCCTATCTCCTATATAAGTAAAGAGGCTCTGTCACCACATTATAAGTGCCCTATCTCCTATATAAGTAAAGAGGCTGTCACCACATAATAAGTGTCCTATCTCCTATATAAGTAAAGAGACTCTGTCACCACATTATAAGTGCCCTATCTCCTATATAAGTAAAGAGGCTCTGTCACCACATTATAAGTGCCCTATCTCCTATATAAGTAAAGAGGCTCTGTCACCATATTATAAGTGCCCTATCTCCTATATAAGTAAAGAGGCTCTGTCACCACATTATAAGTGCCCTATCTCCTATATAAGTAAAGAGGCTCTGTCACCACATTATAAGTGCCCTATCTCCTATATAAGTAAAGAGACTCTGTCACCACATTATAAGTGCCCTATCTCCTATATAAGTAAAGAGGCTCTGTCACCACATTATAAGTGCCCTATCTCCTATATAAGTAAAGAGGCTCTGTCACCACATTATAAGTGTCCTATCTCCTATATAAGTAAAGAGACTCTGTCACCACATTATAAGTGCCCTATCTCCTATATAAGTAAAGAGGCTCTGTCACCACATTATAAGTGCCCTATCTCCTATATAAGTAAAGAGGCTCTGTCACCACATTATAAGTGCCCTATCTCCTATATAAGTAAAGAGGCTCTGTCACCACATTATAACTGCCCTATCTCCTATATAAGTAAAGAGGCTCTGTCACCACATTATAAGTGCCCTATCTCCTATATAAGTAAAGAGGCTCTGTCACCACATTATAAGTGCCCTATCTCCTATATAAGTAAAGAGGCTCTGTCACCACATTATAACTGCCCTATCTCCTATATAAGTAAAGAGGCTCTGTCACCACATTATAAGTGTCCTATCTCCTATATAAGTAAAGAGGCTCTGTCACCACATTATAAGTGTCCTATCTCCTATATAAGTAAAGAGACTCTGTCACCACATTATAAGTGTCCTATCTCCTATATAAGTAAAGAGACTCTGTCACCACATTATAAGTGCCCTATCTCCTATATAAGTAAAGAGGCTCTGTCACCACATTATAAGTGTCCTATCTCCTATATAAGTAAAGAGGCTCTGTCACCACATTATAAGGGTCCTATCTCCTATATAAGTAAAGAGGCTCTGTCACCACATTATAAGTGTCCTATCTCCTATATAAGTAAAGAGACTCTGTCACCACATTATAAATGCCCTATCTCCTATATAAGTAAAGAGGCTCTGTCACCACATTATAAGTGTCCTATCTCCTATATAAGTAAAGAGGCTCTGTCACCACATTATAAGTGCCCTATCTCCTATATAAGTAAAGAGGCTCTGTCACCACATTATAAGTGCCCTATCTCCTATATAAGTAAAGAGGCTCTGTTACCACATTATAAGTGCCCTATCTTCTATATAAGTAAAGAGGCTCTGTCACCACATTATAAGTGCCCTATCTCCTATATAAGTAAAGAGGCTCTGTCACCACATTATAAGTGTCCTATCTCCTATATAAGTAAAGAGGCTGTCACCACATTATAAGTGCCCTATCTCCTATATAAGTAAAGAGACTCTGTCACCACATTATAAGTGCCCTATCTCCTATATAAGTAAAGAGACTCTGTCACCACATTATAAGTGCCCTATCTCCTATATAAGTAAAGAGACTCTGTCACCACATTATAAGTGCCCTATCTCCTATATAAGTAAAGAGACTCTGTCACCACATTATAAGTGCCCTATCTCCTATATAAGTAAAGAGACTCTGTCACCACATTATAAGTGTCCTATCTCCTATATAAGTAAAGAGGCTAAAGAGGCTCTGTCACCACATTATAAGTGTCCTATCTCCTATATAAGTAAAGAGGCTCTGTCACCACATTATAAGTGTCCTATCTCCTATATAAGTAAAGAGACTCTGTCACCACATTATAAGTGTCCTATCTCCTATATAAGTAAAGAGGCTAAAGAGACTCTGTCACCGCATTATAAGTGTCCTATCTCCTATATAAGTAAAGAGGCTCTGTCACCACATTATAAGTGTCCTATCTCCTATATAAGTAAAGAGACTCTGTCACCACATTATAAGTGCCCTATCTCCTATATAAGTAAAGAGACTCTGTCACCACATTATAAGTGCCCTATCTCCTATATAAGTAAAGAGGCTGTCACCACATTATAAGTGTCCTATCTCCTATATAAGTAAAGAGACTCTGTCACCACATTATAAGTGCCCTATCTCCTATAAGTAAAGAGACTCTGTCACCACATTATAAGTGTCCTATCTCCTATATAAGTAAAGAGGCTCTGTCACCACATTATAAGTGCCCTATCTCCTATATAAGTAAAGAGGCTCTGTCACCACATTATAAGTGCCCTATCTCCTATATAAGTAAAGAGGCTCTGTCACCACATTATAAGTGTCCTATCTCCTATATAAGTAAAGAGGCTGTCACCACATTATAAGTGTCCTATCTCCTATATAAGTAATGAGACTCTGTCACCACATTATAAGTGTCCTATCTCCTATATAAGTAAAGAGACTCTGTCACCACATTATAAGTGCCCTATCTCCTATAAGTAAAGAGACTCTGTCACCACATTATAAGTGTCCTATCTCCTATATAAGTAAAGAGGCTCTGTCACCACATTATAAGTGTCCTATCTCCTATATAAGTAAAGAGGCTCTGTCACCACATTATAACTGCCCTATCTCCTATATGAGTAAAGAGGCTCTGTCATCACATTATAAGTGCCCTATCTCCTATATAAGTAAAGAGGCTCTGTCACCACATTATAAGTGTCCTATCTCCTATATAAGTAAAGAGGCTCTGTCACCACATTATAAGTGCCCTATCTCCTATATAAGTAAAGAGACTCTGTCACCACATTATAAGTGCCCTATCTCCTATATAAGTAAAGAGGCTGTCACCACATTATAAGTGTCCTATCTCCTATATAAGTAAAGAGACTCTGTCACCACATTATAAGTGCCCTATCTCCTATATAAGTAAAGAGGCTCTGTCACCACATTATAAGTGCCCTATCTCCTATATAAGTAAAGAGGCTCTGTCACCACATTATAAGTGCCCTATCTCCTATATAAGTAAAGAGGCTCTGTCACCACATTATAAGTGCCCTATCTCCTATATAAGTAAAGAGGCTCTGTCACCACATTATAAGTGTCCTATCTCCTATATAAGTAAAGAGGCTGTCACCACATTATAAGTGTCCTATCTCCTATATAAGTAAAGAGGCTGTCACCACATTATAAGTGTCCTATCTCCTATATAAGTAAAGAGGCTCTGTCACCACATTATAAGTGTCCTATCTCCTATATAAGTAAAGAGGCTCTGTCACCACATTATAAGTGTCCTATCTCCTATATAAGTAAAGAGGCTCTGTCACCACATTATAAGTGCCCTATCTCCTATATAAGTAAAGAGGCTCTGTCTCCACATTATAAGTGCCCTATCTCCTATATAAGTAAAGAGGCTCTGTCACCACATTATAAGTGTCCTATCTCCTATATAAGTAAAGAGACTCTGTCACCACATTATAAGTGTCCTATCTCCTATATAAGTAAAGAGACTCTGTCACCACATTATAAGTGTCCTATCTCCTATATAAGTAAAGAGACTCTGTCACCACATTATAAGTGTCCTATCTCCTATATAAGTAAAGAGACTCTGTCATCACATTATAAGTGCCCTATCTCCTATATAAGTAAAGAGGCTCTGTCACCACATTATAAGTGCCCTATCTCCCATATAAGTAAAGAGGCTCTGTCACCACATTATAAGTGCCCTATCTCCCATATAAGTAAAGAGGCTCTGTCACCACATTATAAGTGTCCTATCTCCTATATAAGTAAAGAGGCTCTGTCACCACATTATAAGTGCCCTATCTCCTATATAAGTAAAGAGGCTCTGTCACCACATTATAAGTGCCCTATCTCCCATATAAGTAAAGAGGCTCTGTCACCACATTATAAGTGCCCTATCTCCTATATAAGTAAAGAGGGTCTGTCACCACATTATAAGTGCCCTATCTCCTATATAAGTAATGAGACTCTGTCACCACATTATAAGTGCCCTATCTCCTATATAAGTAAAGAGGCTCTGTCACCACATTATAAGTGCCCTATCTCCCATATAAGTAAAGAGGCTCTGTCACCACATTATAAGTGTCCTATCTCCTATATAAGTAAAGAGGCTCTGTCACCACATTATAAGTGTCCTATCTCCTATATAAGTAAAGAGGCTCTGTCACCACATTATAAGTGCCCTATCTCCCATATAAGTAAAGAGGCTCAGTCACCACATTATAAGTGTCCTATCTCCTATATAAGTAAAGAGGCTCTGTCACCACATTATAACTGCCCTATCTCCTATATGAGTAAAGAGGCTCTGTCACCACATTATAAGTGCCCTATCTCCTATATAAGTAAAGAGGCTCTGTCACCACATTATAACTGCCCTATCTCCTATATGAGTAAAGAGGCTCTGTCACCACATTATAAGTGCCCTATCTCCTATATGAGTAAAGAGGCTCTGTCACCACATTATAAGTGCCCTATCTCCTATATAAGTAATGAGACTCTGTCACCACATTATAAGTGCCCTATCTCCTATATAAGTAAAGAGACTCTGTCACCACATTATAAGTGCCCTATCTCCTATATAAGTAAAGAGGCTCTGTCACCACATCATAAGTGTCCTATCTCCTATATAAGTAAAGAGGCTCTGTCACCACATTATAAGTGTCCTATCTCCTATATAAGTAAAGAGGCTCTGTCACCACATTATAAGTGTCCTATCTCCTATATAAGTAAAGAGGCTCTGTCACCACATTATAAGTGCCCTATCTCCTATATAAGTAAAGAGACTCTGTCACCACATTATAAGTGTCCTATCTCCTATATAAGTAAAGAGGCTGTCACCACATTATAAGTGTCCTATCTCCTATATAAGTAAAGAGACTCTGTCACCACATTATAAGTGTCCTATCTCCTATATAAGTAAAGAGACTCTGTCACCACATTATAAGTGTCCTATCTCCTATATAAGTAAAGAGACTCTGTCACCACATTATAAGTGCCCTATCTCCTATATAAGTAAAGAGACTCTGTCACCACATTATAAGTGCCCTATCTCCTATATAAGTAAAGAGACTCTGTCACCACATTATAAGTGCCCTATCTCCTATATAAGTAAAGAGACTCTGTCACCACATTATAAGTGTCCTATCTCCTATATAAGTAAAGAGGCTAAAGAGGCTCTGTCACCACATTATAAGTGTCCTATCTCCTATATAAGTAAAGAGACTCTGTCACCACATTATAAGTGCCCTATCTCCTATATAAGTAAAGAGACTCTGTCACCACATTATAAGTGCCCTATCTCCTATATAAGTAAAGAGACTCTGTCACCACATTATAAGTGTCCTATCTCCTATATAAGTAAAGAGGCTAAAGAGGCTCTGTCACCACATTATAAGTGTCCTATCTCCTATATAAGTAAAGAGGCTCTGTCACCACATTATAAGTGTCCTATCTCCTATATAAGTAAAGAGGCTAAAGAGACTCTGTCACGGCATTATAAGTGTCCTATCTCCTATATAAGTAAAGAGGCTCTGTCACCACATTATAAGTGTCCTATCTCCTATATAAGTAAAGAGACTCTGTCACCACATTATAAGTGCCCTATCTCCTATATAAGTAAAGAGACTCTGTCACCACATTATAAGTGCCCTATCTCCTATATAAGTAAAGAGGCTGTCACCACATTATAAGTGTCCTATCTCCTATATAAGTAAAGAGACTCTGTCACCACATTATAAGTGCCCTATCTCCTATAAGTAAAGAGACTCTGTCACCACATTATAAGTGTCCTATCTCCTATATAAGTAAAGAGGCTGTCACCACATTATAAGTGTCCTATCTCCTATATAAGTAAAGAGGCTCTGTCACCACATTATAAGTGCCCTATCTCCTATATAAGTAAAGAGGCTGTCACCACATTATAAGTGTCCTATCTCCTATATAAGTAAAGAGACTCTGTCACCACATTATAAGTGCCCTATCTCCTATATAAGTAAAGAGGCTCTGTCACCACATTATAAGTGCCCTATCTCCTATATAAGTAAAGAGGCTCTGTCACCACATTATAAGTGCCCTATCTCCTATATAAGTAAAGAGGCTCTGTCACCACATTATAAGTGCCCTATCTCCTATATAAGTAAAGAGGCTGTCACCACATAATAAGTGTCCTATCTCCTATATAAGTAAAGAGACTCTGTCACCACATTATAAGTGTCCTATCTCCTATATAAGTAAAGAGGCTGTCACCACATTATAAGTGCCCTATCTCCTATATAAGTAAAGAGGCTCTGTCACCACATTATAAGTGTCCTATCTCCTATATAAGTAAAGAGGCTGTCACCACACTATAAGTGCCCTATCTCCTATATAAGTAAAGAGGCTGTCACCACATTATAAGTGTCCTATCTCCTATATAAGTAAAGAGACTCTGTCACCACATTATAAGTGCCCTATCTCCTATATAAGTAAAGAGGCTCTGTCACCACATTATAAGTGTCCTATCTCCTATATAAGTAAAGAGGCTCTGTCACCACATTATAAGTGCCCTATCTCCCATATAAGTAAAGAGACTCTGTCACCACATTATAAGTGCCCTATCTCCTATATAAGTAAAGAGGCTCTGTCACCACATTATAAGTGCCCTATCTCCTATATAAGTAAAGAGGCTTTGTTACCACATTATAAGTGCCCTATCTTCTATATAAGTAAAGAGGCTCTGTCACCACATTATAAGTGCCCTATCTCCTATATAAGTAAAGAGGCTCTGTCACCACATTATAAGTGTCCTATCTCCTATATAAGTAAAGAGGCTGTCACCACATTATAAGTGTCCTATCTCCTATATAAGTAAAGAGGCTCTGTCACCACATTATAAGTGTCCTATCTCCTATATAAGTAAAGAGGCTCTGTCACCACATTATAACTGCCCTATCTCCTATATAAGTAAAGAGGCTCTGTTACCACATTATAAGTGCCCTATCTCCTATATAAGTAAAGAGGCTCTGTCACCACATTATAAGTGCCCTAATTCCTATATAAGTAAAGAGACTCTGTCACCACATTATAAGTGCCCTATCTCCTATATGAGTAAAGAGGCTCTGTCACCACATTATAAGTGCCATATCTCCTATATAAGTAAAGAGGCTCTGTCACCACATTATAAGTGCCATATCTCCTATATAAGTAAAGAGGCTCTGTCACCACATTATAAGTGCCCTATCTCCTATATAAGTAATGAGGCTCTGTCACCACATTATAAGTGTCCTATCTCCTATATAAGTAAAGAGGCTCTGTCACCACATTATAAGTGCCCTATCTCCTATATAAGTAAAGAGGCTCTGTCACCACATTATAAGTGCCCTATCTCCTATATAAGTAAAGAGACTGTCACCACATTATAAGTGTCCTATCTCCTATATAAGTAAAGAGGCTCTGTCACCACATTATAAGTGTCCTATCTCCTATATAAGTAAAGAGGCTCTGTCACCACATTATAAGTGCCCTTTCTCCTATATAAGTAAAGAGGCTCTGTCACCACATTATAAGTGCCCTATCTCCTATATAAGTAAAGAGACTCTGTCACCACATTATACGTGTCCTATCTCCTATATAAGTAAAGAGGCTATGTCACCACATTATAAGTGCCCTATCTCCTATATAAGTAAAGAGGCTCTGTCACCACATTATAAGTGCCCTATCTCCTATATAAGTAAAGAGACTCTGTCACCACATTATAAGTGTCCTATCTCCTATATAAGTAAAGAGGCTCTGTCTCCACATTATAAGTGCCCTATCTCCTATATAAGTAAAGAGGCTCTGTCACCACATTATAAGTGCCCTATCTCCTATATAAGTAAAGAGGCTCTGTCACCACATTATAAGTGCCCTATCTCCTATATAAGTAAAGAGGCTCTGTCACCACATTATAAGTGTCCTATCTCCTATATAAGTAAAGAGGCTGTCACCACATTATAAGTGTCCTATCTCCTATATAAGTAAAGAGACTTTGTCACCACATTATAAGTGCCCTATCTCCTATATAAGTAAAGAGGCTCTGTCACCACATTATAAGTGCCCTATCTCCTATATAAGTAAAGAGGCTCTGTCACCACATTATAAGTGTCCTATCTCCTATATAAGTAAAGAGGCTCTGTCACCACATTATAAGTGCCCTATCTCCTATATAAGTAAAGAGACTCTGTCACCGCATTATAAGTGTCCTATCTCCTATATAAGTAAAGAGACTCTGTCACCACATTATAAGTGCCCTATCTCCTATATAAGTAAAGAGGCTCTGTCACCGCATTATAAGTGTCCTATCTCCTATATAAGTAAAGAGGCTCTGTCACCACATTATAAGTGCCCTATCTCCTATATAAGTAAAGAGGCTGTCACCACATTATAAGTGTCCTATCTCCTATATAAGTAAAGAGGCTCTGTCACCACATTATAAGTGCCCTATCTCCTATATAAGTAAAGAGGCTCTGTCACCACATTATAAGTGCCCTTTCTCCTATATAAGTAAAGAGACTGTCACCACATTATAAGTGTCCTATCTCCTATATAAGTAAAGAGACTGTCACCACATTATAAGTGTCCTATCTCCTATATAAGTAAAGAGGCTCTGTCACCACATTATACGTGTCCTATCTCCTATATAAGTAAAGAGGCTATGTCACCACATTATAAGTGCCCTATCTCCTATATAAGTAAAGAGACTCTGTCACCACATTATAAGTGCCCTATCTCCTATATAAGTAAAGAGGCTCTGTCACCACATTATAAGTGTCCTATCTCCTATATAAGTAAAGAGGCTCTGTCACCACATTATAAGTGCCCTATCTCCTATATAAGTAAAGAGGCTCTGTCTCCACATTATAAGTGCCCTATCTCCTATATAAGTAAAGAGGCTCTGTCACCACATTATAAGTGCCCTATCTCCTATATAAGTAAAGAGGCTCTGTCACCACATTATAAGTGTCCTATCTCCTATATAAGTAAAGAGGCTGTCACCACATTATAAGTGTCCTATCTCCTATATAAGTAAAGAGACTTTGTCACCACATTATAAGTGCCCTATCTCCTATATAAGTAAAGAGGCTCTGTCACCACATTATAAGTGTCCTATCTGCTATATAAGTAAAGAGGCTCTGTCACCACATTATAAGTGCCCTATCTCCTATATAAGTAAAGAGGCTCTGTCACCACATTATAAGTGCCCTATCTCCTATATAAGTAAAGAGGCTCTGTCACCACATTATAAGTGTCCTATCTCCTATATAAGTAAAGAGGCTCTGTCACCACATTATAAGTGTCCTATCTCCTATATAAGTAAAGAGGCTCTGTCACCACATTATAAGTGTCCTATCTGCTATATAAGTAAAGAGACCCTGTCACCACATTATAAGTGCCCTATCTCCTATATAAGTAAAGAGGCTCTGTCACCACATTATAAGTGTCCTATCTCCTATATAAGTAAAGAGGCTGTCACCACATTATAAGTGTCCTATCTCCTATATAAGTAAAGAGACTCTGTCACCACATTATAAGTGCCCTATCTCCTATATAAGTAAAGAGGCTCTGTCACCACATTATAAGTGCCCTATCTCCTATATAAGTAAAGAGACTCTGTCACCACATTATAAGTGTCCTATCTCCTATATAAGTAAAGAGGCTGTCACCACATTATAAGTGCCCTATCTCCTATATAAGTAAAGAGGCTCTGTCACCACATTATAAGTGCCCTATCTCCTATATAAGTAAAGAGGCTCTGTCACCACATTATAAGTGTCCTATCTCCTATATAAGTAAAGAGGCTGTCACCACATTATAAGTGCCCTATCACCTATATAAGTAAAGAGGCTCTGTCACCACATTATAAGTGTCCTATCTCCTATATAAGTAAAGAGACTCTGTCACCACATTATAAGTGTCCTATCTCCTATATAAGTAAAGAGACTCTGTCACCACATTATAAGTGCCCTATCTCCTATATAAGTAAAGAGGCTCTGTCACCACATTATAAGTGCCCTATCTCCTATATAAGTAAAGAGACTCTGTCACCACATTATAAATGCCCTATCTCCTATATAAGTAAAGAGGCTCTGTCACCACATTATAAGTGCCCTATCTCCTATATAAGTAAAGAGGCTGTCACCACATTATAAGTGCCCTATCACCTATATAAGTAAAGAGGCTCTGTCACCACATTATAAGTGTCCTATCTCCTATATAAGTAAAGAGACTCTGTCACCACATTATAAGTGTCCTATCTCCTATATAAGTAAAGAGATTCTGTCACCACATTATAAATGCCCTATCTCCTATATAAGTAAAGAGGCTCTGTCACCACATTATAAGTGTCCTATCTCCTATATAAGTAAAGAGGCTCTGTCACCACATTATAAGTGCCCTATCTCCTATATAAGTAATGAGACTCTGTCACCACATTATAAGTGCCCTATCTCCTATATAAGTAAAGAGGCTCTGTCACCACATTATAAGTGCTCTATCTCCTATATAAGTAAAGAGGCTCTGTCACCACATTATAAGTGCCCTATCTCCTATATAAGTAATGAGACTCTGTCACCACATTATAAGTGCCCTATCTCCTATATAAGTAAAGAGACTGTCACCACATTATAAGTGTCCTATCTCCTATATAAGTAAAGAGACTGTCACCACATTATAAGTGTCCTATCTCCTATATAAGTAAAGAGGCTCTGTCACCACATTATAAGTGCCCTATCTCCTATAGAAGTAAAGAGGCTCTGTCACCACATTATAAGTGCCCTATCTCCTATATAAGTAAAGAGGCTCTGTCTCCACATTATAAGTGCCCTATCTCCTATATAAGTAAAGAGACTGTCACCACATTATAAGTGTCCTATCTCCTATATAAGTAAAGAGACTGTCACCACATTATAAGTGTCCTATCTCCTATATAAGTAAAGAGGCTCTGTCACCACATTATAAGTGTCCTATCTCCTATATAAGTAAAGAGACTCTGTCACCATATTATAAGTGTCCTATCTCCTATATAAGTAAAGAGACTCTGTCACCACATTATAAGTGTCCTATCTCCTATATAAGTAAAGAGGCTCTGTCATCACATTATAAGTGCCCTATCTCCTATATAAGTAAAGAGACTCTGTCACCACATTATAAGTGCCCTATCTCCTATATTAGTAAAGAGGCTCTGTCACCACATTATAAGTGTCCTATCTCCTATATAAGTAAAGAGGCTCTGTCACCACATTATAAGTGCCCCATCTCCTATATAAGTAATGAGACTCTGTCACCACATTATAAGTGCCCTATCTCCTATATAAGTAAAGAGGCTCTGTCACCACATTATAAGTGCCCTATCTCCTATATAAGTAAAGAGACTCTGTCACCACATTATAAGTGCCCTATCTCCTATATAAGTAAAGAGGCTCTGTCACCACATTATAAGTGCCCTATCTCCTATATAAGTAATAAGACTCTGTCACCACATTATAACTGCCCTATCTCCTATATAAGTAAAGAGGCTCTGTTACCACATTATAAGTTTTCTATCTCCTATATAAGTAAAGAGGCTCTGTCACCACATTATAAGTGCCCTATCTCCTATATAAGTAAAGAGACTCTGTCACCACATTATAAGTGCCCTATCTCCTATATAAGGAAAGAGGCTCTGTCACCACATTATAAGTGTCCTATCTCCTATATAAGTAATGAGACTCTGTCACCACATTATAAGTGCCCTATCTCCTATATAAGTAATGAGGCTCTGTCACCACATTATAAGTGCCCTATCTCCTATATAAGTAAAGAGGCTCTGTCACCACATTATAAGTGCCCTATCTCCTATATAAGTAAAGAGACTCTGTCACCACATTATAAGCGTCCTATCTCCTATATAAGTAAAGAGGCTCTGTCACCACATTATAACTGCCCTATCTCCTATATAAGTAAAGAGGCTGTCACCACATTATAAGTGCCCTATCTCCTATATAAGTAAAGAGGCTCTGTCACCACATTATAAGTGCCCTATCTCCTATATAAGTAAAGAGGCTCTGTCACCACATTATAAGTGTCCTATCTCCTATATAAGTAAAGAGGCTCTGTCACCACATTATAAGTGCCCTATCTCCTATATAAGTAAAGAGGCTCTGTCACCACATTATAAGTGTCCTATCTCCTATATAAGTAAAGAGTCTCTGTCACCACATTATAAGTGCCCTATCTCCTATATAAGTAAAGAGACTCTGTCACCACATTATAAGTGTCCTATCTCCTATATAAGTAAAGAGACTCTGTCACCACATTATAAGTGTCCTATCTCCTATATAAGTAAAGAGGCTCTGTCACCACATTATAAGTGTCCTGTCTCCTATATAAGTAAAGAGGCTCTGTCACCACATTATAAGTGCCCTATCTCCTATATAAGTAAAGAGGCCCTGTCACCACATTATAAGTGCCCTATCTCCTATATAAGTAAAGAGACTCTGTCACCACATTATAAGTGCCCTAATTCCTATATAAGTGCCCTATCTCCTATATAAGTAAAGAGGCTGTCACCACATTATAAGTGCCCTATCTCCTATATAAGTAAAGAGGCTCTGTCACCACATTATAAGTGCCCTATCTCCTATATAAGTAATGAGACTCTGTCACCACATTATAAGTGTCCTATCTCCTATATAAGTAAAGAGGCTGTCACCACATTATAAGTGCCCTATCTCCTATATAAGTAAAGAGACTCTGTCACCACATTATAAGTGCCCTATCTCCTATATAAGTAAAGAGGCTCTGTCACCACATTATAAGTGTCCTATCTCCTATATAAGTAATGAGACTCTGTCACCACATTATAAGTGCCCTATCTCCTATATAAGTAAAGAGACTCTGTCACCACATTATAAGTGTCCTATCTCCTATATAAGTAAAGAGGCTCTGTCACCACATTATAAGTGTCCTGTCTCCTACATGATGTGATCGGCGCTGTAATGTCGGTGACAGTAATGCTTTTTATTTAGAAAACGTTCTATATTTACCACGTTAGGAGCGATTTTAGCTTTATGCTAATGAGTTTCTTAATGCCCAACTGGGCGTGTTTTTCCATTAGACCAAGTGGGCGTTGTAAAGAGGAGTGTATGACGCTGACCAATCAGCATCATGCACTTCTCTCCATTCATTTAGTCACCGCATAGTAAGGGTATGTTCACACGGCTTATTTACGGACGTAATTCGGGCGTTTTCCGCCTCGATTTACGTCCGAAAATGCGGCTCGATAGCATCGGCAAACATCTGGCCATTGAAAGCAATGGGTTTTACGTTGGTCTATTCCCACGAGGCGTAAATTTACGCGTCGCTGTCAAAAGATGGCGCGTAAATAGACGCCCGTGTCAAAGAAGTGCCTGTCACTTCTTCAGACGTAAATGAAGCCGTTTTCCATTGACTCCATGGAAAAACAGCTCCATTTACGTCCGTAATTGACGCAGCGAAAAAGCGCCTCAACACGCCATGTCAGCTGAAATTACGGAGCTGTTTTCTCCTGAAAACAGCCCCGTAATTTCAGCCGTTACGGACACTGCCGTGTGAACATACCCTAACACTGCGTTGTTCACTATGTGCTGTCTTAGGCTACGTTCACACGGGGTATTTTGCAGAGTTTTTTTACGCGGAAACCGCGTCGCAAAACTCGGCAAAAACGGCCCGAGAACGCCTCCCATTGATTTCAATGGGAGGCGTCGGCGTCTTTTTCCCGCGAGCAGTAAAACTGCCTCGCGGGAAAAAGAAGCGACATGCCCTATCTTTGGGCGCTTCCGCCTCTGACCTCCCATTGACTTCAATGGGAGGCAGGAGAAAGCGTATTTCTCGCTGTTTTATGCCCGCGGCGCTCAATGGCCGCGGGCGAAAAACGGCGCGATAATCGCCGCGAAAATCGGCGTGCAGGGAGAGGAATATCTGCCTCAAAGTTCCAAACGGAATTTTGAGGCAGATATTCCTCCCCCAAAATACTCCGTGTGAACATAGCCTTATACTGACACATTAACGTTACTGAAGTGTTTAGACAGTGAATAGACATTCCTTCCAGCCAGGAAGGGATGTCTATTCACAATCCCGACACTTCGTTAACGTATCTGTGGTACTTACAGCAGAGCAAGCGTAATCTCCCTGTAACCGGTCATTTACAGTGAGATCTCGCTATTTAAGTAATAGTACGTCCTGGTAAAAACGGCCATTCCGCCCCCATCCCATCTGTGAGCAATGACAACTGCTGTCACAAACAGCAGTTGTCACATCTCCTTCCCCATGGTCCCCGCCGATTAACTCCTTAGAAGCCGCGTTCAATAGCGTTTGCGGCTTCTAAGTGGTTAGAACACAATCGACGGCCCCGCAAAGTGATTACATATATCCTGATGTACTCCGCATAGTTTACATATATCCTGATGTACTCCTCACAGATTACATATACCCTGATGTACTCCGCACAGATTACATATACCCTGATGTACTCCTCACAGATTACATATACCCTGATGTACTCCTCACAGATTACATATACCCTGATGTACTCCTTACAGATTACATATACCCTGATGTACTCCTCACATATTACATATAACCTTATGTACTCCTCACATATTACATATATCCTGATGTACTCCTCACAGATTACATATATCCTGATGTACTCCGCACATATTAAATATACCCTGATGTACTCCTCACATATTACATATACCCTGATGTACTCCTCACATATTACATATATCCTGATGTACTTTGCACAGATTACATATACTCTGATGTACTCCTCACATATTACATATACCCTGATGTACCCCGCACAGATTACATATACCCTGATGTACTCCTCACAGATTACATATACCCTGATGTACTCCTCACAGTTTACATATATCCTGATGTACTCCTCACATATTACATATACCCTGATGTACTCCTCACATATTACATATACCCTGATGTACTCCGCACAGATTACATATACCCTGATGTACTCCTCACAGATTACATATACCCTGATGTACTCCTCACATATTACATATACCCTGATGTACTCCTCACATATTACATATACCCTGATGTACTCCTCACAGCTTACATATACCCTGATGTACTCCTCACAGCTTACATATACCCTGATGTACTCCTCACATATTACATATACCCTGATGTACTCCGCACAGTTTACATATACCCTGATGTACTCCTCATAGATTACATATACCCTGATGTACTCCACACATATTACATATACCCTGATGTACTACTCACAGATTACATATACCCTGATGTACTCCTCACATATTACATATACCCTGATGTACTCCTCACCGATTACATATACCCTGATGTACTCCTCACCGATTACATATACCCTGATGTACTACTCACAGATTACATATACCCTGATGTACTCCACACATATTACATATACCCTGATGTACTCCTCACAGATTACATAAACCCTGATGTACTCCTCACATATTACATATACCCTGATGTACTCCTCACATATTACATATACCCTGATGTACTCCTCCCATATTACATATACCCTGATGTACTCCTCACAGATTACATATACCCTGATGTACTCCTCACATATTACATATACCCTGATGTACTCCTCACATCTTACATATACCCTGATGTACTCCTCACATCTTACATATATCCTGATGTACTCCTCACATCTTACATATATTCTGATGTACTCCTCCCATATTACATATACCCTGATGTACTCCTCACATATTACATATACCCTGATGTACTCCTCACATATTACATATATTCTGATGTACTCCTCACATATTACATATACCCTGATGTACTCCGCACATCTTACATATACCCTGATGTACTCCTCACATATTACATATACCCTGATGTACTCCTCACATATTACATATACCCTGATGTACTCCTCACATATTACATATACCCTGATGTACTCCTCACATATTACATATACCCTGATGTACTCCTCACAGATTACATATACCCTGATGTACTCCTCACAGATTACATATATCCTGATGTACTCCTCACATATTACATATAGCCTGATGTACTCCTCACATATTACATATACCCTGATGTACTCCTCACAGATTACATATACCGTGATGTACTCCTCACATATTACATATACCCTGATGTACTCCTCACATATTACATATACCCTGATGTACTCCTCACAGATTACATATACCGTGATGTACTCCTCACATATTACATATATCCTGATGTACTACTCACATATTACATATACCCTGATGTACTCCTCACAGATTACATATACCCTGATTTACTCCTCACATATTACATATACCCTGATGTACTCCTCACAGATTACATATACCCTGATGTACTCCTCACAGATTACATATACCCTGATGTACTCCTCACAGATTACATATACCCTGATGTACTCCTCACAGATTACATATACCCTGATGTACTCCTCACATATTACATATACCCTGATGTACTCCTCACATATTACATATACCCTGATGTACTCCTCACAGATTACATATACCCTGATGTAGTCCTCACATATTACATATATCCTGATGTACTCCTCACATATTACATATACCCTGATGTACTCCTCACAGTTTACATATACCCTGATGTACTCCTCACATATTACATATATCCTGATGTACTCCTCACATATTACATATATCCTGATGTACTCCTCACAGATTACATATACCCTGATGTACTCCGCACAGATTACATATACCCTGAAGTACTCCTCACAGATTACATATACCCTGATGTACTCCTCACATATTACATATACCCTGATGTACTCCTCACAGATTACATATACCCTGATGTACTCCTCACAGATTACATATACCCTGATGTACTCCTCACAGATTACATATACCCTAATGTACTCCTCACAGATTACATATACCCTGATGTACTCCTCACATATTACATATACCCTGATGTACTCCTCACATATTACATATACCCTGATGTACTCCTCACAGATTACATATACCCTGATGTACTCCTCACAGATTACATATACCCTGATGTACTCCTCACAGATTACATATACCCTGATGTACTCCTCACAGATTACATATACCCTGATGTACTCCTCACATATTACACATACCCTGATGTACTTCTCACAGATTACACATACCCTGATGTACTCCTCACATATTACATATATCCTGATGTACTCCTCACATATTACATATATCCTGATGTACTCCTCACAGATTACATATACCCTGATGTACTCCTCACATATTACATATACCCTGATGTACTCCTCACAGATTACATAAACCCTGATGTACTCCTCACATATTACATATACCCCGATGTACTCCTCACATATTACATATACCCCGATGTACTCCTCACATATTACATATACCCCGATGTACTCCTCACATATTACATATACCCCGATGTACTCCTCACATATTGCATATACCCTGATGTACTCCTCACAGATTACATATACCCTGATGTACTCCTCACAGATTACATATACCCTGATGTACTCCTCACAGATTACATATATCCTGATGTACTCCTCACATATTACATATACCCTGATGTACTCCTCACATATTACATATACCCTGATGTACTCCTCACAGATTACATATACCCTCATGTACTTCTCACAGATTACATATACCCTCATGTACTCCTCACAGATTACATATACCCTGATGTACTCCTCACATATTACATATATCCTGATGTACTCCTCACATATTACATATATCCTGATGTACTCCTCACAGATTACATATACCCTGATGTACTCCTCACATATTACATATACCCTGATGTACTCCTCACATATTACATATACCCTGATGTACTCCTCACATCTTACATATATCCTGATGTACTCACAGATTACATATACCCTGATGTACTCCTCACATCTTACATATACCCTGATGTACTCCTCACAGATTACATATACCCTGATGTACTCCTCACAGATTACATATACCCTGATGTACTCCTCACATATTACATATATCCTGATGTACTCCTCACAGATTACATATACCCTGATGTACTCCTCACATATTACATATACCCTGATGTACTCCTCACAGATTACATATACCCTGATGTACTCCTCACAGATTACATATACCCTGATGTACTCCTCACAGATTACATATACCCTGATGTACTCCTCACAGATTACATATACCCTGATGTACTCCTCACATATTACATATAACCTTATGTACTCCTCACATATTACATATATCCTGATGTACTCCTCACATATTACATATACCCTGATGTACTCCTCACAGATTACATATACCCTGATGTACTCCTCACATATTACATATACCCTGATGTACTCCTTGTTATCGTTTCTTTCTTTTTGAATATAAAGAAATTTTGAGCTAAAACAACTTTTTATTTCCACTGCTCAATTCTAATACAATCGATGTAACACCTGTGGAGTCAAAATGCTCACTGCAGCCCTAAATGCTCACCCTGAGGGGTGTAGAATCCAAAATGGGGTCATTTGGGGAGGGTCTCCATACCTCCCAACAGTCCCAGATTCCAGGTGGTATCCCGATCGGCCGCTGGCATGTCCCGGTGTCAACTGCATCTGCGTTCTCAGGACACAGATCAGGGCCACCGTACACACATGGTCGAACCGGGCAAATGCCGGGGCCCCCTGCTCTTATAGGAGGGACCACTCAGCTGACGGGTGCTTTATGCTGCCCAGCTCAATTTCACTTTGCACAAACTGGGGGTCTTTCATATTTGTTCTCCCGTTTCTGCCGCCGCGTGAGTTGCTCCGCAAAGAGTCCAATAAGTCACATGGCACACTAGGGCCACATATGTCATATCACTAAACACTGCAGAATCGGGGTAATAAATATTGAGCTGTGATTCTCTGTTATCATCTGCTGTGTTAGTGAAATAAAGGAATAAAATGATATCTGCAGAATAAGAGAAACATTCGGACATTTCACCCCCACTTTTTATGGGGGGGGGGGTAATATATTGTCCCTTGTTGGCATTACTTTATCTGTCCTTCTGTTTTATGTCGTTAGAAAATGTATAAATTTACCAGCAATTGTTTATATTTTCAAGAAAAATGCCAAAAAGCCTCCAGACAGATACAGAGTGATATATTCTGCAGATTATTACACCACTGACCTCTCTAGAGATCTGCAGAACATTGCTCTGTCCTCTGCTGACAGATACAGAGTGATATATTCTGCAGATTATTACACCACTGACCTGTCTACAGATCTGCAGAACATTGCTCTGTCCTCTACTGACAGATACATAGTGATATATTCTGCAGATTATTACACCACTGACCTCTCTACAGATCTGCAGAACATTGCTCTGTCCTCTCCACCTCCTGACAGATACAGAGTGATATATTCTGCAGATTATTACACCACTGACCTCTCTACAGATCTGCAGAACATTGCTCTGTCCTCTACTGACAGATACAGTGTGATATATTCTGCAGATTATTACACCACTGACCTGTCTACAGATCTGCAGAACATTGCTCTGTCCTCTACTGACAGATACAGAGTGATATATTCTGCAGATTATTACACCACTGACCTCTCTACAGATCTGCAGAACATTGCTCTGTCCTCTCCACCTCCTGACAGATACAGAGTGATATATTCTGCAGATTATTACACCACTGACCTCTCTACAGATCTGCAGAACATTGCTCTGTCCTCTACTGACAGATACAGTGTGATATATTCTGCAGATTATTACACCACTGACCTCTCTACAGATCTGCAGAACATTGCTCTGTCCTCTACTGACAGATACAGAGTGATATATTCTGCAGATTATTACACCACTGACCTGTCTACAGATCTGCAGAACATTGCTCTGTCCTCTACTGACAGATACAGAGTGATATATTCTGCAGATTATTACACCATTGACCTCTCTACAGATCTGCAGAACATTGCTCTGTCCTCTACACCTCCTGAGAGATACATAGTGATATATTCTGCAGATTATTACACCACTGACCTGTCTACAGATCTGCAGAACATTGCTCTGTCCTCTCCACCTCCTGACAGATACAGAGTGATATATTCTGCAGATTATTACACCACTGACCTCTCTACAGATCTGCAGAACATTGCTCTGTCCTCTACACCTCCTGAGAGATACATAGTGATATATTCTGCAGATTATTACACCACTGACCTCTCTAGATATCTGCAGAACATTGCTCTGTCCTCTACTGACAGATACATAGTGATATATTCTGCAGATTATTACACCACTGTCCTCTCTACAGATCTGCAGAACATTGCTCTGTCCTCTACTGACAGATACAGAGTGATATATTCTGCAGAGTATTACACCACTGACCTCTCTACAGATCTGCAGAACATTGCTCTGTCCTCTCCACCTCCTGACAGATACATAGTGATATATTCTGCAGATTATTACACCACTGACCTCTCTACAGATCTGCAGAACATTGCTCTGTCCTCTACTGACAGATACATAGTGATATATTCTGCAGATTATTACACCACTGACCTCTCTACAGATCTGCAGAACATTGCTCTGTCCTCTACTGACAGATACAGAGTGATATATTCTGCAGATTATTACACCACTGACCTCTCTACAGATCTGCAGAACATTGCTCTGTCCTCTACTGACAGATACAGAGTGATATATTCTGCAGATTATTACACCACTGACCTGTCTACAGATCTGCAGAACATTGCTCTGTCCTCTACTGACAGATACATAGTGATATATTCTGCAGATTATTACACCACTGACCTCTCTACAGACCTGCAGAACATTGCTCTGTCCTCTACTGACAGATACAGAGTGATATATTCTGCAGAGTATTACACCACTGACCTGTCTACAGATCTGCAGAACATTGCTCTGTCCTCTACTGACAGATACAGAGTGATATATTCTGCAGATTATTACACCACTGACCTGTCTACAGATCTGCAGAACATTGCTCTGTCCTCTACTGACAGATACAGAGTGATATATTCTGCAGATTATTACACCACTGACCTCTCTACAGATCTGCAGAACATTGCTCTGTCCTCTACTGACAGATACATAGTGATATATTCTGCAGATTATTACACCACTGACCTGTCTACAGATCTGCAGAACATTGCTCTGTCCTCTACTGACAGATACATAGTGATATATTCTGCAGATTATTACACCACTGACCTCTCTACAGATCTGCAGAACATTGCTCTGTCCTCTACTGACAGATACATAGTGATATATTCTGCAGATTATTACACCACTGACCTGTCTACAGATCTGCAGAACATTGCTCCTCTACTGACAGATAGAGTGATATATTCTGCAGATTATTACACCACTGCCCTCTCTACAGATCTGCAGAACATTGCTCTGTCCTCTCCACCTCCTGACAGATACATAGTGATATATTCTGCAGATTATTACACCACTGACCTCTCTAGAGATCTGCAGAACATTGCTCCTGTATCACATGACAGATACATAGTGATATATTCTGCAGATTATTACACCACTGACCTCTCTACAGATCTGCAGAACATTGCTCCTGTATCACATGACAGATACAGAGTGATATATATTTTGCAGATTATTACACCACTGAATTCTCTAGAAATCTGCAGAACATTGCTCTGTCCTCTACTGACAGATACATAGTGATATATTCTGCAGAGTATTACACCACTGACCTGTCTACAGATCTGCAGAACATTGCTCTGTCCTCTACTGACAGATACAGAGTGATATATTCTGAAGATTATTACACCACTGACCTCTCTACAGATCTGCAGAACATTGCTCTGTCCTCTACTGACAGATACAGAGTGATATATTCTGCAGATTATTACACCACTGACCTCTCTACAGATCTGCAGAACATTTCTCTGTCCTCTACTGACAGATACAGAGTGATATATTCTGCAGATTATTACACCACTGACCTCTCTAGAGATCTGCAGAACATTGCTCTGTCCTCTACTGACAGATACATAGTGATATATTCTGCAGATTATTACACCACTGACCTCTCTACAGATCTGCAGAACATTGCTCTGTCCTCTACTGACAGATACAGAGTGATATATTCTGCAGATTATTACACCACTGACCACTCTACAGATCTGCAGAACATTGCTCTGTCCTCTACTGACAGATACAGAGTGATATATTCTGCAGATTATTACACCACTGACCTCTCTACAGATCTGCAGAACATTGCTCTGTCCTCTACTGACAGATACAGAGTGATATATTCTGCAGATTATTACACCACTGACCTCTCTAGATATCTGCAGAACATTGCTCTGTCCTCTCCACCTCCTGACAGATACAGAGTGATATATTCTGCAGATTATTGCACCACTGACCTCTCTACAGATCTGCAGAACATTGCTCTGTCCTCTCCACCTCCTGACAGATACATAGTGATATATTCTGCAGAGTATTACACCTATGACCTTCGGACCCCCATAGAACACAGGTTCCCTGGATAAATTCCCCAATCTAGAAATGAAAACACTAAAAATGGTAAAAATAAATCTGTTTATTATAGAATCTGGTAGAATTTCTGTGCGGTTTTCTGTGGCTCCGGCCCTTTAACATGCGATGATCGGTGAGATGAAGAGGGGGAGGGTCCTTCTTCACCCGTGGATATGGCCGCCAGTCCACCCTTACACAGCTCGATCCTGGATCAGAAGAAACCGAAAACTTTTTTCATATTTTTCAAAGTCGGATCCTAGAAAAGGAAAAAATACAAATAAGCAAAAAAATTCACAAAACCTTCACCACAAGGAGAAGATGAAGACGAGCGGAAGACGTCAGACTTACCGGATCTCGCGTCTGCTCATCACTGGAGGAGTCTTCATGGGAATTTCAGATGGTTTAGGTGGTAAAGACCACGATGTTGGGGTGACAACTGCAAAACAAATCAGAAATTCAGTGTCCAGGCGGCTGTAGAAGAGTCGTGAGGTGAGAAGATCATCAGTGGACGGCACTTACCTCACCTAAAGATGGTAAATGGGCCCCGAGCGGCAGATGGAAATAAGATGGCCGCTATCTCTCCCGGGGGTTGGGGGCCCTGATGGTAAATGGGCCCCAAGTGGCAGATGTTACTAAAATGGCCACTTTCTCTTTCGGGGGTTGGAGGCCCTGATGTTAACCGTAGCCCCCGAAAGGTCGTCCATCTCCACATCAGGAGCTGGAAATTGGCGTCCGCCAACCTCCATCTTCCCATCCTCCATCTCCACGTCCTCTGGAAACTGGCGTCCGCCAGCCTCCATCTTCTCATCCTCCTCCTCCATCTCCACGTCCTCTGGAAACTGGCGTCCGCCAACCTCCATCTTCTCATCCTCCTCCTCCATCTCCACGTCCTCCGGAAATTGGCGTCCGCCAACCTCCATCTTCTCTACAACACTCATCATTGGAAACATCACCATCCTCCTCTTCTTCATATGAGACACGTCCATGATGAGAGCCAGCAAGAGAAACTGACACCGCGGTCAATGTGTGACCCCAATTTATAAACTTGATGATGTCACAACCTGAGGGCCATTATGTGCAAACGGAACACATGCAGATCACAGGCCCCGCCCTTCACATGACATCACGCTCAGATTCTCTAGAGGACGTCACGCTCAGAGAAATAGAATCTGCCCACATTCTAGATGACATCACAAGAAGCGTATCCCAGTGAACCGTTACAACAGAGCGGCCATTTATAACGTAATATGGTAGAAGAATACAGACAGTCGGGGGTTTTAAATAAAACATTGTTACACCGTTCACTGTGTGAGTCAAATAATGCTATGTTGTAATAGTTCTGGACTTTTACCGATGCAGCGATACCAATTTTGTTATTATTTTTACATTGTTCTTGGGGAATAATGGGAAATGTTTTTTTTTTTACACACATTTTATTAGTTCCCCTAGGGGACTTGAACCAGTGATCATTAGATCGCTGGTACAATACACTGCAATACATGGATGAGTTACGGAAACAGCGTAACTCGCTGAGCTACGCTGTTTCCGGAACTCCCATAGTAGTGAATGTCAGTTATAGAAGCAGCGTAGCGTGCTACTCTGTAGCCGTAACTACTATTCAGTTCTATGGGAGTTGCGGAAACTGCGTAGCTCAGAGAGTTACGCTGTTTGCGTAACTCGAACATGTAACCAGGAAGTGAAGTGGCCGGAAGACCGCGGAGCCGGGTAAGATGGAATGGGGCTTAGGGGGCCCCGTTCTAGAGATATTACACCTGTGGATATGTCATAAATGTCCTTCGTAGGAAAACCAATATAAATGCCGCGGTCGCTATTGACCGCAGTATTTAACTAAACAGCGCCATCTCTGTTCCTAGCCGGTAGTGCAGCGTGTCAGAAGCTGACACCTGCAGTGTATGGAGCAGGCTCAGCGCGTGAGCCCGCTCCATACATCATCCCCTCCCCGCCTGATGATGTGCTGGCACATCACGGGTCGGGAAGGGGTTAAGTAAGGAGCGGTCAGGGGGCCCGGCACTGCCGACTAGAACACGCAGGGACTTGTTAGCAAGATTTATTCTTGCTAAAAACTGCGCCTTATAGTCCGAAAAATACGGTATATATATATATTGATTGTAGATTTTGTCAATTCTATTTTCTGTACATAATTAACCCTTTCATGACCAGGGGTCATTGATGCCCCTGCGTCCAGGTCACATTTTCCATTTCTGATTTGCACTTCTTTAGACGATAATAACTTTGCAACCGCTTTGAATATCACAACTATTTTAACTTTGATTTTTACAAGACTTATGAGGCTTTCATTTTCTAGATTAGTTTAATTAATTCCATGTTTTACAATTTTATTATGAGCAGAAAAATCACAAAAAAAATTGAAAAATAAACAATTTTTTAATTTTTTAAAATATATTTATCCATGTTATTTCTGTGTGTGCGTGTGCGTTATATATATATAAATATATACACATATATATACACATACATACATATATACACATACATATATACACATACATACACATACATATATACACATACATACATATATACACATACATACACATACATATATACACATACACACACATATATACACATACATACACACACATATATACACATACACACACATATATACACATACACACACATACACACATACATATATACACATACATACACACATACATATATACACATACATACACACATACATATATACACATACATACATATATACACATACATACACACACATACATATATATATATACACACATACATATACACACACATACATACATACATACATATATACACACTGTTGCAGCTCTTTAAAGGGAAGGTGTCACTAATTTTATTTTTTATATACTATTGCTTTTAGTAGGTCATTAAAATAAATTTTAATTAATTTGTGTTTTTTTGTTGCACTTTTTATTTTTTTCTGTCTTTTTCTTCTCTATGGGGACTGCCATTTTTTTTGTCATCTCTGTATGTGTTGATTAACGACACATACAGAGATGGAATACGGCAGCTACAGTGCATAGGAGTAAATGAACGGCTCCTGTCCATTGCCTCTGCTATCTGGCTCTGTACTGCGCAGACGCAGGTCATAGTCACACAGCAGAGCAGCTGTTTGCAGGGAGAGAGCAGGCGCCATCATGAAGACCAGCTGCACTGCAGGTAAGATGTGTCTCGGTCTGTCCCTCTCTCTCTCACAGACCCCCGCTCTCGTGACCCCCGACGTCCCCCCCCCAGCTTGCCCCGCCCCCCTGACAGACCCCCCCACCTGACGGGCCCCCCTGTAGTCGTGCAGGAGACTCTGTATAAAGGACACATGATGTAACTGTCCTGGGAAAGCTGGGTGATAAACAATATGCCCACTGTTAGTGTGGTACCCAGCTTTCCCAGACCCCTGAACAATAAATCTCTCTTGTTGTGCTGAGACTGAGAGGTTCATTAGTCACATTCCCAAACAGTCTCAGCACAACTAGAGAGATTTACCGTTCAGGGGTCTGGGAAAGCTGGGTGACCACCATTACCCCTCCTACTGGAGTGTGTTTGGGGATGTGACTAATGAACCTCTCACACTCCAGTAGGAGGGGTAATGTTGGTCTCCCAGCTTTCACAGACTCCTGAACGATAAATCCCCCTTGTAGTGCTGAGACTGAGAGGTTCATTAGTCACATTCCCAAACAGTCTCAGCAAAACGAGAGAGATTTACCGTTCAGGGGTCTGGGAAAGCTGGGTGACCACCATTACCTCTCCTACTGGAGTGTGAGAGGTTCATTAGTCACATCCCCAAACACACTCCAGTAGGAGGGAGTAATGGTGGTCACCCAGCTTTCCCAGCAGATATAACCAGCAAAGGGCTGGATGGACGGGCTGAGGGTGCACAGGGTTTTTGATGATCCCCCTCTGTCATGTGATCGAACCTAGGTTACCGGTTCAACAGACGGGGTTCATGTGACTATAACTCTGTCCATAAGAGACAGTGCACTCAGGACAAGCCCTGCCCTCATTGTGATTGTGTGTGTGTGTGTGTGTGTGTGTGTGTGTGTGTGTGTGTGTGTGTGTGTGTGCGTGTGTGTGTAGCAGAGCGGAGTGTGCACGGGCGCCGCTGATACTTCATAGCCGCTTATCAGCTGTTTTGAAGAATCAGCGGCGAGCACCCCCCCCCCCACACACACACACGCACACACACACGCACACACACAAACACAAATCCCCCCAAACACGCAAAATCAAGTGTAATTAAGCGTTTTTTTTATGAGGTTTTTGGCACGTAAAATGTGCAAAAAAAACGCCTGAAATACACGGCGTGGGAACCGATCAACTGAAAAGTCATTCACTTCACTTTCATCGTTCTAAGGGTATGTTCACACACAATGTTTTCAGCTGAAAAATCGGAAGCAGAACCAGTGGCGGATTAAGTAGACAATAGGCCCTGGGATGTTATCCAAACTTGGGCCCCCATTCTCCACCGACCGCCCTGTAACTATTGTTAACACTTCCTTTTTTTCCCAGACATTAACAAATGGGTGTTACTACTCCCCTTGTCAAAAAACTGTGTCCCCACATACTGACAGTCTCCAACCATTGCTGACAGTATCGCACCGTGTATGGACACATTCTCCTGACAAGGGGAATAGTAACACTTATTTGTCTATCAGTCCTGAACTGCACAAAGACTTTGTGAAATATAAGGATTTCCCATAATAAACATGTCAGTAGAGATGACAGATTATCTAGTGACTCACAGGTGACGACGTCGTTTTTTTCCTCTTTTCTTCTCCATCCGGTCCAGACTTCATGACGACTTTTCCCGGCCATGACCCATTTCTGCAGAATTTGCCACTCAGATGTCTTTGGCTCCTCACTTTTCCAACATTTCCACACCTATAAACAAAGATAATATTATCATGGTGCCACACACTGTGCCCCTAAATATAATAGCACCAAACACTGCGACCCTGAATAAAATAGTACAAACACTGAGCCCCTAAATATTATAGCACCATAGACTGCGCCCCTGAATATAATTGTGTCAAACACTGTAGATAGCACCACACACAGCCCCCTGTAAATAGCGCTACACAGTCCTCCCCCTCTGTAAATAGAGACACGTAGCCCTCCCCCTCTTGTATATAGTGCTACACAGCAATCCCCCTTAGATATAGTGATACACAGCACTCCTTTCTATATAGTGCTATACAACAATCCCCCCTTGTATATTGTGCTACACAGCGTCTTCCCCCTTGGACCTGCAGCTCTTATAATTGCTCAGTATAATGTCCCCCATAGCTGCCCCCACAGTATATTGCCAACCATAGCTGCCCCCACAGTATAATGCCCTTCACAGCTGCCTCTACACAGTATAATTTTCCCCTTAGCTGACCCTACACAGTATAATGCCTCCATAGCTGCGACACAGTATAATGTCCCCATAGCTGCGACACAGTATAATGCCCCCATAGCTGATACACAATATAATGCCTCCATAGCTGCTACACAGTATAATGCCCCCATAGCTGCTACACAGTATAATGCCTCCATAGCTGCTACACAGTATAATGCCCCCATAGCTGCTACACAGTATAATGCCCCCATAGCTGCTACACAGTATAATGCCTCCATAGCTGCTACACAGTATAATGCCCCCATAGCTGCTACACAGTATAATGCCCCCATAGCTGCTACACAGTATAATGCCCCCATAGCTGCTACACAGTATAATGCCTCCATAGCTGCTACACAGTATAATGCCTCCATAGCTGCTACACAGTATAATGCCCCCATAGCTGCTACACAGTATAATGCCTCCATAGCTGCTACACAGTATAATGCCTCCATAGCTGCTACACAGTATAATGCCCCCATAGCTGTGACACAGTATAATGCCCCATAGCTGCTACACAGTATAATGCCCCCATAGCTGCTACACAGTATAATGCCTCCATAGCTGCTACACAGTATAATGCCTCCATAGCTGCTACACAGTATAATGCCCCCATAGCTGCTACACAGTATAATGCCCCCATAGCTGCTACACAGTATAATGCCCCCATAGCTGCTACACAGTATAATGCCCCCATAGCTGTGACACAGTATATTGCCTCCATAGCTGCTACACAGTATAATGCCTCCATAGCTGCTACACAGTATAATGCCTCCATAGCTGCTACACAGTATAATGCCTCCATAGCTGCTACACAGTATAATGCCTCCATAGCTGCTACACAGTATAATGCCTCCATAGCTGCTACACAGTATAATGCCCCCATAGCTGTGACACAGTATAATGCCTCCATAGCTGCTACACAGTATAATGCCTCCATAGCTGCTACACAGTATAATGCCTCCATAGCTGTGACACAGTATAATGCCTCCATAGCTGCTACACAGTATAATGCCCCCATAGCTGTGACACAGTATAATGCCTCCATAGCTGCTACACAGTATAATGCCCCCATAGCTGTGACACAGTATAATGCCTCCATAGCTGCTACACAGTATAATGCCTCCATAGCTGCTACACAGTATAATGCCTCCATAGCTGTGACACAGTATAATGCCTCCATAGCTGCGACACAGTATAATGTCCCCATAGCTGCTACACAGTATAATGCCCCCATAGCTGCTACACAGTATAATGCCTCCATAGCTGCTACACAGTATAATGCCCCCATAGCTGCTGCACAGTATAATGCCCCATAGCTGTGACACAGTATAATGCCCCCATAGCTGCTACACAGTATAATGTCTCCATAGCTGTGACACATTATAATGCCTCCAAAGCTGCTACACAGTATAATGCCTCCATAGCTGTGACACAGTATAATGCCCCATAGCTGCTACACAGTATAATGCCCCCATAGCTGTGACACAGTATAATGCCCCCATAGCTGCTACACAGTATAATGCCTCCATAGCTGTGACACAGTATAATGCCCCATAGCTGCTACACAGTATAATGCCCCCATAGCTGCTACACAGTATAATGCCTCCATAGCTGCTACACAGTATAATGCCTCCATAGCTGCTACACAGTATAATGCCTCCATAGCTGCTACACAGTATAATGCCCCATAGCTGTGACACAGTATAATGCCTCCATAGCTGTGACACAGTATAATGCCTCCATAGCTGTGACACAGTATAATGCCTCCATAGCTGTGACACAGTATAATGCCTCCATAGCTGCTACACAGTATAATGCCTCCATAGCTGTGACACAGTATAATGCCCCCATAGCTGTGACACAGTATAATGCCTCCATAGCTGCTACACAGTATAATGCCTCCATAGCTGTGACACAGTATAATGCCTCCATAGCTGCTACACAGTATAATGCCTCCATAGCTGCTACACAGTATAATGTCCCCATAGCTGCTACACAGTATAATGCCCCCATAGCTGTGACACAGTATAATGCCCCATAGCTGTGACACAGTATAATGCCTCCATAGCTGCTACACAGTATAATGCCTGCATAGCTGCTACACAGTATAATGCCTCCATAGCTGCTACACAGTATAATGCCTCCATAGCTGCTACACAGTATAATGTCTCCATAGCTGCTACACAGTATAATGCCCCCATAGCTGTGACACAGTATAATGCCTCCATAGCTGCTACACAGTATAATGCCCCATAGCTGCTACACAGTATAATGCCCCCATAGCTGTGACACAGTATAATGCCTCCATAGCTGTGACACAGTATAATGCCTCCATAGCTGCTATACAGTATAATGCCTCCATAGCTGTGACACAGTATAATGCCTCCATAGCTGCTACACAGTATAATGCCCCCATAGCTGTGACACAGTATAATGCACCCATAGCTGCTATACAGTATAATGCCTCCATAGCTGCTACACAGTATAATGCCCCCATAGCTGCTACACAGTATAATGCCTCCATAGCTGCTACACAGTATAATGCCTCCATAGCTGCTACACAGTATAATGTCCCCATAGCTGTGACACAGTATAATGCCCCCATAGCTGTGACACAGTATAATGTCCCCATAGCTGTGACACAGTATAAAGAAGAGGCTGGACGCAGCCTGCAGGGATTAAGGGAAGCCGACATGACCGTCCTAGTAGGGAAAGGGTTAATTAGGTGAGGGAGAGTTGGAGGGAGTTGGAGGGGGGACGGGGAGGAGTTAAGGGGGACGGGGGGCAGTTACTGAGCTTCCCGCTGTTTCTCGGCATTGAGCCGGAAGCAGCGGGAGGAGTAACACAGAAACAGTAAGCTCCCACCCTCTCGCCCTTGGTTTGTTACTCTTTAGGTCTTATGTACGTCCGTCTATGAGCGTTGGTTTTTTATTTGTGTGCTTATTTAACATGTTTTTCTTTTTCCGGAGTAGGTTCTGTTGTCATGGCAGCTGGCGGGGGGAGTCCTTGAGGCCAGTCAGTACAAAATGGTGGGGGGGTCGCATCGGGGGTATGCGTCCCCCAAAAAAGGTACATGGTTGAAGACTTCATCGGGTGTTATCCCTTTGAAGTGGTCTTCTGGTAGAAGGTATATCACTTGAAGGCTTCATCGGGTGTTATCCCTTTGAAGTGGACTTCTAGTGGTCGGTATATCACTTGAGGGCTTCATCGGGTGTTATCCCCTTGAAGTGGACTTCTAGTGGTTGGAGCCATCTGCAGAGGTGAACGGTGCTTCCGAGCTGGTTTACGGCTGGAGGTAATTGGTGGTTTGCAGATGGCTAATTCGGTGTGTTCTTTAAAAAGGACTATCTGAAGGGGCTTCAAGGACTTCCTCTGCTCGGGTTAATGTTATGACCCATGTTGGGTCATGTGAATTATTAGGAGGAATTCTCTGGTGGATTCCTAACTAGTTATCCGAATGTTTCGGATTTAAATTGTTTTTATAAAACTGTGAAATTAATAAACGGCTGCTGTGGCCATTTCACATCCAACCTCGGTGTCATGTGTCTTTACTAAAGTGGGGGTGGGGGGATAGTATGGTATAAGGTTAACACACGACTCTACTTAGGCAGGTCAAGAAGAGGCTGGACGCAGCCTGCAGGGATTAAGGGAAGCCGACATGACCGTCCTAGTAGGGAAAGGGTTAATTAGGTGAGGGAGAGTTGGAGGGAGTTGGAGGGGGGACAGGGAGGAGTTAAGGGGGACGGGGGGCAGTTACTGAGCTTCCCGCTGTTTCTCGGCATTGAGCCGGAAGCAGCGGGAGGAGTAACACAGAAACAGTAAGCTCCCACCCTCTCGCCCTTGGTTTGTTACTCTTTAGGTCTTATGTACGTCCGTCTATGAGCGTTGGTTTTTTATTTGTGTGCTTATTTAACATGTTTTTCTTTTTCCGGAGTAGGTTCTGTTGTCATGGCAGCTGGCGGGGGGAGTCCTTGAGGCCAGTCAGTACAAAATGGTGGGGGGGTCGCATCGGGGGTATGCGTCCCCCAAAAAAGGTACATGGTTGAAGACTTCATCGGGTGTTATCCCTTTGAAGTGGTCTTCTGGTAGAAGGTATATCACTTGAAGGTTTCATCGGGTGTTATCCCTTTGAAGTGGACTTCTAGTGGTCGGTATATCACTTGAGGGCTTCATCGGGTGTTATCCCCTTGAAGTGGACTTCTAGTGGTTGGAGCCATCTGCAGAGGTGAACGGTGCTTCCGAGCTGGTTTACGGCTGGAGGTAATTGGTGGTTTGCAGATGGCTAATTCGGTGTGT
Source organism: Rhinoderma darwinii (assembly GCF_050947455.1). Classification (NCBI taxonomy): domain Eukaryota; kingdom Metazoa; phylum Chordata; class Amphibia; order Anura; family Rhinodermatidae; genus Rhinoderma; species Rhinoderma darwinii. The sequence goes on from NW_027464231.1 coordinate 186,471, forward strand.
TCTTTAAAAAGGACTATCTGAAGGGGCTTCAAGGACTTCCTCTGCTCGGGTTAATGTTATGACCCATGTTGGGTCATGTGAATTATTAGGAGGAATTCTCTGGTGGATTCCTAACTAGTTATCCGAATGTTTCGGATTTAAATTGTTTTTATAAAACTGTGAAATTAATAAACGGCTGCTGTGGCCATTTCACATCCAACCTCGGTGTCATGTGTCTTTACTAAAGTGGGGGTGGGGGGATAGTATGGTATAAGGTTAACACACGACTCTACTTAGGCAGGTCAAGAAGAGGCTGGACGCAGCCTGCAGGGATTAAGGGAAGCCGACATGACCGTCCTAGTAGGGAAAGGGTTAATTAGGTGAGGGAGAGTTGGAGGGAGTTGGAGGGGGGACGGGGAGGAGTTAAGGGGGACGGGGGGCAGTTACTGAGCTTCCCGCTGTTTCTCGGCATTGAGCCGGAAGCAGCGGGAGGAGTAACACAGAAACAGTAAGCTCCCACCCTCCCGCCCTTGGTTTGTTACTCTTTAGGTCTTATGTACGTCCGTCTATGAGCGTTGGTTTTTTATTTGTGTGCTTATTTAACATGTTTTTCTTTTTCCGGAGTAGGTTCTGTTGTCATGGCAGCTGGCGGGGGGAGTCCTTGAGGCCAGTCAGTACAAAATGGTGGGGGGGTCGCATCGGGGGTATGCGTCCCCCAAAAAAGGTACATGGTTGAAGACTTCATCGGGTGTTATCCCTTTGAAGTGGTCTTCTGGTAGAAGGTATATCACTTGAAGGCTTCATCGGGTGTTATCCCTTTGAAGTGGACTTCTAGTGGTCGGTATATCACTTGAGGGCTTCATCGGGTGTTATCCCCTTGAAGTGGACTTCTAGTGGTTGGAGCCATCTGCAGAGGTGAACGGTGCTTCCGAGCTGGTTTACGGCTGGAGGTAATTGGTGGTTTGCAGATGGCTAATTCGGTGTGTTCTTTAAAAAGGACTATCTGAAGGGGCTTCAAGGACTTCCTCTGCTCGGGTTAATGTTATGACCCATGTTGGGTCATGTGAATTATTAGGAGGAATTCTCTGGTGGATTCCTAACTAGTTATCCGAATGTTTCGGATTTAAATTGTTTTTATAAAAAACTGTGAAATTAATAAACGGCTGCTGTGGCCATTTCACATCCAACCTCGGTGTCATGTGTCTTTACTAAAGTGGGGGTGGGGGGATAGTATGGTATAAGGTTAACACACGACTCTACTTAGGCAGGTCATGCCCCCATAGCTGCGACACAGTATAATGCCTCCATAGCTGTGACACAGTATAATGCCTCCATAGCTGCTACACAGTATAATGCCCCATAGTTGTGACACAGTATAATGCCCCCATAGCTGCTACACAGTATAATGCCTCCATAGCTGCTACACAGTATAATGCCCCCATAGCTGCTACACAGTATAATGCCTCCATAGCTGTGACACAGTATAATGCCCCCATAGCTGTGACACAGTATAATGCCCCCATAGCTGCTACACAGTATAATGCCTCCATAGCTCCTACACAGTATAATGCCCCCATAGCTGCTACACAGTATAATGCCCCATAGTTGTGACACAGTATAATGTCTCCATAGCTGTGACACAGTAT